>NW_018222214.1:353115-356429 GCF_001263595.1 Phalaenopsis equestris
TTAGCAACCATAGGTTACCTCCTCCGAGGGATTCTCGATCATCCGATAGAGACATCTTAATTTAGTTGCAATTATTATTTTGTTGTGATGTTTGTGATTAAATTTTAAGTTGTCTTATATTTTGAATGTTGTGGCAGTGAATTTTATCTTGGTTAATTTTAATTTTAGTTTCGGTTTTACGGCTAGCCTAACGTTTTGGTTTTCATGCAGGGTGACATCGTTGTTTAACATGCAAGCTTTAGACAAGAAGTACAGAGGGGTAAATGCATTAATTTAAAAATGTACCTGTCGATTCTTCTCGCTCCACCACCTAAAAGGTCAGTACTTGCAGGGCATGTATATAATTTTGGAAGGAATTTAAATAGCAGGAGTAGATGAAGGATTAGCTACCAAACACCAAGTTATGGTTTTATTGAGTCTAAGAAGATCCTAGAGGATTATTTTAGAACAAAAGTATGACAAGTCTAGTTTAGTCCATAGGGTGTACTTGGTGGTTGTGGTGTCATCAGTTTTGTGGCATAGGCATAGCTAAGTCAATTTTGGTGCATGGGTTCAATTTGGGTCAAAAAGGCTAGAAGTTGGGTTTGGGTTAGGCTAGCCATGATATAGAGCTAAATTGGTAGATGATTTTGATAAGAGGTTTAGAAGAGATTTGGAGTGATTTTTAATTGGTTTGGAGGTTCAATTGGAGGATTTTGGCCATTTGGTCAATTTAGGGGTGTTTGGTTAGGCTTGGGTCTAAGTTGGGCTAAGGTTGGGGTCCAAATTAATGGTTTAAAATGGTCTATAAAAATGTCATTAAGATTTTTCAACATCAATTGGGTGCCAATTTTGGGGTTAGGGCATTCAATTTTGGTGGAATGTGGAGGCATAGCAAATTTGGGGCAAATGGGGATTTTCAATTTGGGTTGAAATTGAGTGAAATTTAGGCTTTACCAAGGCCAATTGAAGATATAATTTGATGTGTAGGATTATTATCAAAAGTTTATGATTTAAATTGACGCAATTGAATGGATCATATGGTTCAATTAGGTGTGATTAAGTCATATGATCAAAATTGGGGGTTTGAGTTGGTTAATTTGGATAAAAATTGAGCTCAAATCATGGGTCAATTAGGCTTGGATTTGGTTTCTATTGGTCATATGAAAAGTGAAAAAAGTTTAATTTGAGTTAAGGACTAAAATTGAGGGGAATTTGGGCCAAATTGATGGACAGTTGAAGTGAATTTGGGTAAATTGGGCCTTTAAAGACAATTTGGGGGTTTTGGTCAAAATGGTCAAATTGAGTTCAATTGAAGAGTCAAAATTGGTTTTGGAGGCATTTGAAGTGATTTTGGATGTTTGGGAAAGTTTGGGGTGTCAAGGGTATTTTTGTAATTTAAGTAAATTTGAGTGTACTTTGGTAACTTTGGAATTTTTTGGTGATTTGGGTAATTTAGGGATTTTAAAATGGTTTAAAAAATTTTTTGAAGAAGTTTGGGTGTTTTGGATGAATTTGGGAATTTCAGTAAAATTTAGGGTTTTAAGGGCATTTAGGTAGTTTGGGTGGATTTGGGGGTAAAAAGCCAAGTTGGACATTTTGGTGAAATTGTGTGCCAACCACCTTATATGAGCTATAGACCAATGAAATCCCCATTTGGGTCCTCTATGTATTGGTCTTATCTAAAACCTAGCCTAGGTCTAGCGGGTCTTGGGGACCATCTACATGAGTCTCCCAAAAGATCAAGGGATCAAAGTTAACAATTTTGGGTTTAGAGTTGTGAGTGGATCTTGGTGATAGTGAGTGCAAGTGAGTCAAGCAGTCTTATGGGGACTCTCCTTGAGATCCTCTATACTGACCCTGACCCCACCTACTAAGTGCTAGGGGTTAAGACCAATATGTGGAACTTCAAGTTGAGGAAGGAAGAGTTTAAAATTTCCAATTGTGACCTTTTCTAGTTTTCCAGGAATACTCAATAGGAAAATCCTATGGCTAGACCCTAGGCTATGATACACTTAAAAAATGTGCAATTTTTATATGCTTTTAATTCTTATATTTGGTGATTTTCAATGAAATTGCACTTTAAAAGAAGGAATTTTGTATATTTTTGGTTTCAGGTACAGAAAATGGAGTTGTAGAGAAAAAGAAGCAAAAACGATGCAATTTAGAGCAAAATGAGCATGAAAAAAAATTTTATCTTGGCATATTTCGATATGTCTTTCTATGCTTAATCTATTTTACACTTCTCACACATTTTTAAATGAAATTACACTTTAAAGAAAGGTTTTTTATGCATATTTTGTAGATCTATCTGTTAGGAATGCAACGCAACTGAAATGTGGCGAAACGGAGCTAAAACGGAGTCAAACGGAGAGAAATGGTGTAGCTGCGCAGTCTGCACCGGCAGCGCCAGAGTTGGCGCTGGTAGCACTGAAGAGTAGAAAATGACGAGAAAATGGCGCCAACAGCGCTCAAAATGGCTTCGACGGCGCCTGGGACGGTCATGGATCGATTTTTGGCAGTTTTTGATGTTCTAGAAGGCTCCCAAGTGATTCAAACACCCCATGAAGCAATTCAATGAATCTATATACTTTTATAATTCTCTTGAATGAAGAGACATGTCTTTTGGATGAATAAATTTGTCTCTTGGAAAAAAGGAGGGAATTTGTCTCTTTAAAAAAGAGGGCTTGACACTTTTCATGGGCATGCGCGTGTGTGTGTGGGGTGTGTGTGAGTGAGAAGATGTGGAGAATGTTTAGTGATCTTAGAATAGAAATAGAAATGTAGATTTCTACCTTTTTTGGAGAGAATGGCGAGGGGATGTTGAAAGAATTTGTAAGGGAATGTTCTAAGCATTGCATGGATTTTCATCTTTCTTTCAAGGGGAAAAAGCTAAGTATTGTGTTCTTCATTATCTTATGATTTTGTAAGCACTTATCTAGTGGATTTGCTTTGGTGTAATAAAGTTTTTCATCATATTTTCTTCGTGCTTTGTGGTGTGTTTCTCTTACTCTTTCTTCTTCTTAGGAAATAGTGGCATGAGAGAATTATGCCATTATTTTCCTTTTACTTTTCTTTTACAATGAGTAGGATTCATGTTTTGGATTTTGGGATGCATGCTTGAAGAAGTTTTAATTATAAATGTCATGATTTCTTACTTGCAATTTATTTACATTACAATAAAGGTCTGTTGTAGTGTTAAAATTTGTTGTAATTACATTAAGACCCAAGAGGGCGGTGTAATTCTCAACAAAGTGGAACCACATTCAAATTCCATAGATGGTGAAGTTCATGGGGGTTGGATGGAAATAAATAGGGAAATATACTTTGATGGG
>NW_018222214.1:356616-390696 GCF_001263595.1 Phalaenopsis equestris
ACATACAATATTTAATGTATCTCATTCCTTGACATTATTCAATTCGCTACATAAGAATAATAGTTTTGAAAATCTTAAAGTTCTCCAAACCAACTCATCCAAAAATGATTATCTTTAGAATTTAATATTTACATTTAGGAATAGTTACTATCATTTTTAATAGTCACTATCCTTATATTTAAAATTCACATTTAGGAGTAGTTGTTAGATGAAACACTATTTTAATCCACATTCCAAACTTTAGGAGAATTTTAGTTGAAGTAATTACGCTTAGACTTGGAAAACTGTAGTGTCGTAAAAACTGTAGTGTCGTAAAAAACTGTAGTGTCGTAAAAACTATTTTAGTGTGAAAAGTGTTTTTTTTTTGTTTGAAAAAGTGTTGTGAAAACACTGTTTGTGTAAAAAACAAGTTGTTTGTGAAAATGTTTTGTTGTTTTGAATAAATCTTTTATTTTATTCATTTAATTGTTAGTGTATTGTTTGTTGTGTTGCGTATGTGAAATAAAAGATCTGCAAGACTTGAGACTTGTGCCTTATGATCCTTATGATCCTGAGTTAGAAAAAAGAAAAAAAATCAAAAACAAAAAGGACTTCAAAAATTAGAAATGAAAATGGTAAACATTCAAAATATAAACTTAGAAAATCATCATAAATCTTTGAGGGATTACTCTGACTTTAGAAAAATCAGAGGATATGAAATTCACTCAAGTATATCAAGTATACAAACCTCTGTCGTAGAAGCTGACTCATTTGAAATAAATCCGGATATTATCGAACTGATGTAGAACAATCAGTTTGGGGGAACTCCTTTGGAGGATCCCTATTTATACTTATCCAGTTTTCTAAAACAGCTTTCTAGAACTTTGTGCTACATTTTGTTATAACAGCATGTCAGACGATGCTGTTAGACTAAGGCTTTTTCCCTTTCTCACTAAGGAATAAGTCTAAAATGTGGTTATACTCATTAGCATCTGGCTCTATTAAAAATTGGGAAGAGTTAACTCAGAAAGTCCTAGCTAAGTATTTTCCACCTTCAAGGACTACTAAACTTAGAGACGATATTATCTCATTTTTTCAGTATGAAGGGGAATCAATATACGAAGCATGAGAAAATTTTAAGGAACTCCTAAGAAAGTGTCCACACTATGCTCTGCCCAATTGGTTAATCATTCAAACTTTTTATAATAGGTTAGTAGAATCCCTTAGGTTTATAATTGATGTTGTCGTAGGTGGATCATTCATGTCAAAGTCATTTAATGAAGCATATGTGTTAATTGAAGAAATGGATACAAATGAATTTATGGTCCTCTACAAGGGTAAATCCTAAAAATATAGATAGTGCTCATGATACAGATGCAATTGCATATCTTGCATCTCAGGTTGCTGCAATATCAAGAAAGTTGGACCAATTTGGAATGAACCAACCTCAATTTACTCTAGTAAATGAGGAAAGTTCAATAGGGCATATGTTTAATTCTAACTTATCATTTGAGACTTTAAATACCATAAATAACTCGTATTCTAACTTTTACAACCCAGGTTGGAAGAAACATCCTAATTTTAACTGGTATCACACTACTGGTATCACACTAGAACCATCTTAATTTTAACTGGAATCATACTACTGACGGTGGAAACCAAAAATGGGAAAAAAAGTTTGCAAATCCTAATGAAAGTTGGAATAATCAAGGGAACACAAATTATAGGCCTTCATCTTCACCGTACTCTAACAATGATCAACCATTTGAGGATAAGAAGTTGTCTACAGAAGAAGTGCTATTGCAAATGGGAAATCAGTTACAAAGTCAAAATGCTGCGATTAGAATCATATAGAATCAACTTGGACAAATTGCTAATTCACTTTGCAATAGACCCCGAGGAACACTTCATAGCAACACTGAGATCAACCATAAAGAGAAAAATGATGAACAAATAGAAGCTTTCCAATTAAGAAGTGGAAGAGAGATAGAGGATGTGGTCAGAAAGGAGAAAGGAGTTGTAAGAGAAACAAAGAAAAATAAAAGACCCAAAGAACATGTTTCTAAGCATCTAGAAAAATCAATATCTCCAACTAAAATCAATTTATAAAGACCACCACCTCCATTTCCTCAAGGATTTCGACAAGGATTTTGACAACATGAGTTGGATAAATAATTTTCAAAGTTCATGGACATACTTAAGAAGTTAACGATAAATATTCCTTTCGCTGAAGCTTTGGAACAAATGCCAAGTTATGCAAAATTTATGAAGGAGAAATTAAACAAGAAAATGAAATTTGGGGATTACGAGATAGTTGCACTAAGTGAGGAGTGCAGCGGTACACTTCAAAAAAATTTTCCTCGAAAACTTAAAGATCATTGTAGCTTTACAATTCCTTGTGTAATTGTAAAAAGATTATGTGAAAAAGAAAAGGAAATTTGGGGAGTACCAGACAGTTGCATTAAGTGAGGTGTGCAGCGCTATATTTCAAAAAAAGCTTTCTGAGAAACTTAAAGATCCTTCTAGCTTAACAATTCCTTATGTATTTGGAGAGAGATTATGTGGAAAAGCTTTATATGGTTTAGGATCGAATTAATGTGATGCCTCTATCTATATTTAAAAGGTTTAGTTTAGCCGATATTTCTCCCACTACTATAACCCTTCAGTTAGCTGATCAATCTATCATTTATCCAAAAGGGGTTATAGAAGACGTGCTTGTTAAAGTCGCATCGGGCTACTAAAGAGCAAAAATTAAACCTCAACCAAAAGTGCGGTCTATGGTCTACAAAAGGACCCCCAATAGGCGTGGTGTTCTGGGCAAGCACACCGCGTGTATTGGCATTGACCAATGAGATCAACAAAATCAACACAAACTTCTAAGCCAACAAACCTAGAACGAGGTGTAAAATTGAGGGCTAGCTATTCCTTCTGTGGAATTAGTAAGTGAATTTCTGATTAAAATTAAGAAGTAGGAACTCTCGCTGGGGATTGGAGGGTGGGTTTGAAATTATCAAGTTTAATGTGTTTTTGAAGAAGGGTAGTAAGTATTTAGGTACTGACTCTGAGGTGGGAATTGAAACTTACGCATCTATTTCAAAAAAGGAGAATCAAAATTTAGGGACCAATCACGAAAAGAAGGGAATGAGAATTTAGGTATTGATCCTGGAATGAGAACTGAAATTTAGCTATCAATTCCAAAAGAGAGACTCAGAATTTAGGTGCTGACCTCAAAAGGTAGGAATCAGAATTTAAGTATTGATCCTAAAATGAGAATTGAAATTTAGGTATCAATCTCAAAAAGGAGGGAATCAAAATTTATGTACTGATCCCGGGATAAGAATTGAAATTTCGGTATCAATTCCAAAAGAGAGTCAGAATTTTGGTACCGACCTTGAAAGATAAGAATCAAAATTTAAGTGCTTATCCCAAAATGCGAATTGAAATTTAGGAATCAATCTCGGAAAGAGAGTCAGAATTTAGGTAATGACCTTGAAAGAAAGGAATCAGAATTTAGGTATTGATCCCAAAATGAGAATTGAAATATTGGTATCAATCTTAGAAAGAGAGTCAGAATTTAGGTACCGACCTCGAAAGATAAGAATCAGAATTTAGGTAAGAATCAGAATTTAGAATCAGAATTTAGGTACTGATCCAGAAATGAGAATTGAAATTTATGTATCAATCTCAGAAAGAAAGTCAAAATTTAGGTATCGACCTCGAAAGATAGGAATCAGAATTTAGACTGATCCCAAAATGAGAATAGGATGTCTTGTTCCATTTAAGGTGGTATAATACCAATCTCAAATATATGTGTAACATTAGGGAGAAAAGCTTTGGGACTCACATCCAACCCAAATGGGTAGTGGGAAAAGAATTAGCGTCTCAGTACTATCCCCAAGAACAATATGGAAATAGTGTAGAGAATTTATGGTGTTGAACTCATAGGTATGTGTTATGTGAGAATAGGTATTGGTGAGAAAAACTTATGAAATTTTGTGAGATTTAGTGAAGAATATGAAATTCCGCGAGGATCGTGAAGAAGTTTAGTGTGGACAAAGAAAGTCGAGCTGCGCGAGGCAAGAGCAAGTGACCTCGAAATCGAGAGAATCAGCTCAAAAGATTTATTTTATTTTCATTTTTTATCACATTTAATTATAAAAAATATATTTTCAAAATTCATTTTTTGTTGGTTGTTACTCAAAAGAGAGTATTTTCTTTGAATTTTATTATTATGAAGTTTTTATTGTTTTTTTCTTCGTTCATTGTAGTTCGAAACCAACGTATGGTTCTGTGGCTCTTTATCCATCACACAAATTGGCAATTAAACAATCAAACTGAATTTTGAATAAGAAATTTCATTAATCTGCTTCAAACAGATGTTACAAATTGAACATAGGTTGAAGCATCAAAAAAGTACAACATGTTGAACGCATCTAAAGTACATCTGAAAATATCTCATGTTGGGTACATATCATAAGCTAAGCATATCTGATACATATATAATCATATATGTTGTGCCAAAACACAGTACAAAAAGGTATCCCCTAACTGTCCATTCTCAGTGGAGTGAGCTCTCGATTGAGCTGACCTACTAAGCCACGCTCCAGGACAAGAGTTCCCTTTGCATGTGCTTAGAGGTGCAACCCTCTCATAGCTCATAAGACTGTAGCTCTTCTAGTTCTAAATCTCGTTGGAATCCATACGGCATCTTGCTGCTATCCATCCTTCTGAAAGTTACAGACACCATGCGGTGTCGTAACCCTGGCGGTGTCGTACCCCTGGAATGCAGTGTTTGGCGATGTCTGCTCCATTTCCTTTAAGAATCAATACTGTACCCACTGGAAGCAGAATATCCACGGATTCTCTAAACTCATCGAGTTCATAGACATCTATTTCTTTCCCGAACAGGATGTTGCTCTTACTCATGAAGGAGACCGTGCAAAAAGGTCTCACGAAATCATGATGGTCTATATGTGAGGGAATGCAATCACCTTCATCATAAATGTTGATAATGCAGCTGTTAGGAATGCAATTGGCTATAATTATGCTCCATTGAACCATCCTCTTAATCATCCACTTTATCATAGGAGGTAACAGATCGACCTTATCTTGTCCTAAAATCCTAGCGGGATTTCCTTGTCCGTCTTTGGTGAAATTATAACAGGAATCACATTATAAGGTGATTTTTCCTTTTCCATGCATCCATTTCTATGGTTCAGAATAGATTCTTTCCATCATAAGTCCAACTCAACCACTATCCCTTAGTTTAAATATACAGTCAAGAATGCTTCTTTCGTCGCTTTCAGAGAAGACTTTGGTGTACAGCTCTAAGCCTTCTAGTATGTTGATTAATCTTCCTTGAACTTATTCATAAAATTCAAATACACTTTTGTTTACTTTACTCATTTTGTAGTACTATGTTGTGGTGATGATCGGCGGCTGTCAAGGATGCTCCCTCATTTCAATATCAGTAGGAACCCAGGTACTGTCTCTGTATCCAACAGAATATATGATTCCTCCATTAAGTAATCAGTGATCTGAAATTCAAAAATCCATCATCGGTAGACGTGTACTCCTCCAGAGTACTATAGTGCTCTAGGTGGAGGACATTGCAGTCTGGGAATTCCACAAATGCCCCCATAGTTGGTATCCTTGTGGGAATCTCGGCATTGCATGTCGAGCAACCCGCACAAAGCTCATCTGGAACCTCTGGTATCGTCAGCTCTGGAGTGAACTCTGATTCATCCTCTTTGGTAGGCAAGCTAGAGGAAGTCTCTCTCATGTATGGATCGTAGATTTTCCCCCTCAAGAATCAGGGTAAATAAGTTTTCTGCCTTCTTCTAGTGTCTTCTTTCTCCATGTAGAAAAGCTTTATGTTTACGACAAATGGCATTTCTACTTTGTGTCCTTCGTAGCGATGCGTTTGGTCATCTCTCTTCGTCAACAGTGACTAGGCCCCCTATCGGTGTAGTTATCATAAATGGTAGACGACTAGTCCCCTCCATCAGATCATGTTGCATTATCACTTTCTTTCCATTCAGTGAGGAGTCTTCCTTAGTGTTGACCGTCAATAGTGATGGTAGCTCTTCGTTTTCTCGACGACTGACCACGTCCATCAAAGGACCCTCATAGTCTACATCAACTTCATCGAAATCCATGTCAAAGTCTATGATGCCATCCTGCTGTACCCTTTCCTTGTTAAGTGCAAGATTCTAGCTATCTTTGAAAGAAAAAAGTCAGCCTCCATCCTGATGTTTTCTCTACAGACGACGGGAAAAACATCTGTGTGCTGAAATTTAGCAGGAACAAGAACAAAACAAAGTGTTTATTAAGAAAAATTTTAGTTTATTTTGGTGAGAAGATCATTTATTTATCTATATTTTTTTTTAATATAGTGAAATATCAAACTTAAAAGTAAAAAGAAGAAAATCAAAGTATGTAAATTCAAAAATTTTCATTTTTTTAGGTTAAATTTATTACAAAATTTTTTGACCCGGTCACGGACGTTTGGCCAAATAAATAACCCCAGAATGATCAAAACTTCAAAATTTCAATTCAAGCAAGGTAAAGTAGCATAGTATGTCTTCAAGTACCGTCTGTTGATCGGTAATATGGGTCTTTTGCCTCAAAAATCCTCTAGCTGGTAGACTCTTTCTGAGTAGACTTTTTCTACGACAAATGGTCCTTCCCATGTTAGCTCAAATTTTCCACCTATCTTGTGGCATGCAAGAATAGGCCTTTTGAGCACAAGTACGAGGTCACCAACTTTGAATGTCCTTAGGCGGACCAATTTGTCATGTGCATGTATCATCCCCACTTGGTAAAGCTCCAGGTGACTTTGTGCTTCTAGTCATTTTCCTTCGAGACTTTATAATTCTTCAAGTTTGAGTTTTGCACTTTCTTCTATTGTAAGGTTGTTGGTGACAGTTTTCTGGACTTCTAACGGTAGTATGGCCTCGGACCCATATATGAGCATGTAGGGTGTACACTGATTGGGAGTCCTGAACGTTGTCCGGTAGGTCGACAAGGCTTCTAACAGTTTGTTATGTCAATCTCTTTTGTTTTCGTCAAATGTCATCTTCAAAATCTGTATCAGTATCTTGTTGAAGGCCTCAGTTAAGCCATTTGCCATGAGATAGTAAATTATAGAGTATTTCTAGTTTATCCCATGTTGTCTGACAAAGTTGTTGATTTTAGTGCTCTTTGAGGTTGTCCCATTGTCAGAAATTATTTTGCGCAGAACTCTGAAATGGTAGATGATTTGTCTTTTGAAAAATTTAAGGACGTGTTGTGTTGTAGTCTCTCATAACGACACTACCTCTGCCCATTTAGAAAAGTAATCCGTAGTAGCGAGTATGAATCTGTGTCCTTTAGAGGATGGAGGGTCTATCGGACATATTATGTTAGTGCCCGCAACACTCGAATGGCCACGAAGCAAAGGTTGGGTGTAACACATTCGAAGGTTGGTGCAAGACTACCTTATGCACTTGGCACTGGTGACTTCTTCTGGCTGTATCCATGCAATCAGAGATCATTGTTGATAAATAATATTCGGGTCTCTTGATCTTCATTTTCATCTTTGGCCCTGACTGGGGAGCGTCAAATAATTTGGCATCTACTTCTTTGACAACATGTTATGCTTCTGCTTTGCTAAGACATCGCAGTCACATCTGGTCGAATGATCTTCTGTAGAGGACATTGCCTACTAAAGTGTATGACATAGCCCTTCTTGTGATGTGGTGTGTGATGTGGTGTGCATGTGGTGTGCTGCTGACTTGTCTTCTGGCAGTTTTTCAGTTTGTAAATATTTTATTAAAGGCTTACGCCAATCTTCATTGATAACAGCAACTGCAATCATTGTTTCTTCTTCTTTTTTGAGCTTGTGTATATTTTTTAGGTCGATTTGTGACAAAATCTATCTTCCTTGCATTGTGAGATCACTGGAATCTTCGGGAGACATGATAACTCCTTTAAAAGTTTTGCTAAAGCATCGGCATGGGCATTATCTCCTTGAGGAATCTGGTAAAAAGTTACATTGGGAGTTTGTTTAGAAAGCTTCATTGTGTACTAGTGATATTCTGCTAACCTTGATTTCAAAATCTTGTATTGTTCGGTGACTTGTTGGATGACAAGTTGTGAGTCACCATAGATGGCAATAACTGTTATATCCATCGAGATTGCCAATTCCAATCTGGTGATTAGTGCTTCATATTGTGCTTCGTTATTGTTTCACGGCTCTGTCAAGTGGTAGGATAATCTCAACATACCTTTATCTGGCATGATGATGATCAAACCAATTCCTGCTTGCCTAATATAACTATGTCTAATCCTTTGTCTTTTCTGGCTGATGAAGCTCTATCAAAGTACATCTCCCAGCATTGTGCACTAGAGAATTCCATTTGTTGTACTTGTCCATCTGGTAATTCGTCATTAAGAGGGACCGAACTGGAAGTGGGTGTGTATCGAGAAAATCTGCTAAAATTTGTCCCTTAATTGCATGGAGGGGAACAAAATTTATATCAAATTGCAACAAAATCATTGACCATCTTGCTCGACATCCAGAGAGTGTTGGTCGAGTCATCAAATATTGCAACTGATTAACTTTTGAAATGAGGGTAATTTTATGAGAAAGCATGTAATGTCTGAGCTTCTAGACGGTGAAAATCAAAGCTAGGAAATGCTTCTTAATAGGCGGATACATTATCTCCGTCAGTATTAGACGATGACTTAAGCAGTAGAGTGCATTTTTCTTACCCTCGTGATTGATTTGGGCTAAGAGGGCTTTCTCTTCCCAAACAAATTTGACGTCCTTTTTAAATAATGCTAAGAAGGGATGACACCTTCCTGATAGATTAGAAAAAAAGCATCTCAAATATGTTGACTTTTCTTGGAAGGAATGTATTTGTTTCAAGGTTTTGGGTGGAGGCATTTCCAAGGTAGCTTTAATCTTATCCGGGTCAATCTCAATTTCCAATGATGGACAACAAATTCTAGAAATTTCTCGGAGGTAATGCCGAAGGCGCACTTAATCGCACTTAAGGGATTCATCTTATGATCATATTGTCGTAATCGTTCAAACACAATCCTCAAATCACATAAATGGTCTATTTTCTATTTACTTTTGATGACCAAGTAATCCACGTAGCATTCCACTTAGTTTTGAATGAGGTCATCAAAAATCTTTGTCAGAGCTCGTTGGTATGTTGCTCCATCGTTCTTCAACCCAAATGAAATTACTGTGTAGCAGAAAATTCCAATCGGCGTTCTAAATGTTGTAATGCTGCGTCCTTTGTAATGTTGCGTCCTTGGGAGCCATCTTGATTTGGTTATATCCCAACAATCCATCCATAAAAGAGAAAATTTCAAGTGTCGAAGCAATATCCATCATCATTTTTGGTATTAGAAACATAAATACATCCTTTTAACATGCTTTGTTCAAATCCCTAAAGTCAACACATACACGGATTTATCCATTTTTCTTCTTGACATGTACAATGTTAGCTAACCATGTGGGGTATTTCTCCTCCTGCAAAAATTTAGCATTTATTAATTTCTTCACCTCGGCAATGCTTGCTGCTCTATCTCAAGGCACATTCTTCTTGGATCTTGTTTTACTAGGGTCATGTCTTTGTCAACCTCGAGTTCATGAACTGCAACTTCTGTTGACAGTCCTGAAATTTCATCATAACCTCATGCGAAGCAATCTTTAAATTCTGGTAACAGTTTGATCAATTCTAAAGATCCTTCATCATTGAGTAGAGAGCTTATAAATGTAGGTCAGGGCTGCTCTTCCATCCCGAGGTTAATTTCTTTCAGTTCATCAACATTTGATTTGATTTCTTCCTTGATTTCTTCCTCAAATTCTTGCAGAGCATTTTCTATCAGCTGATTGGTAGAGTCATCCTCCACATCGAGGCAATCCTTTGTGATTCACTAGTAACAACCATGCAAGATTCTGAATCATTGACTGGTCCAATTGTACCAAATCTGAGACCCTCTTTCAAGTTAGGAGTTTGACTTTTAACTTCCCATAATTTTTTGAAAAGTTGTAATTTATCCTTTGGCATTTATTTTTGCAAATGTCCCTGTTGAATTAACTTTTGTACATAAGGCAAAAAGTTACCAAAAAGTAATTCTATTAATTCATTAGGATTCTCATCCAAATTTACATGATTTTCAAGATTAGTAGAAGTAGAAGCACAATAAAATTTGATCAGCTTTGAACCAGTGCTACAGACCTCCTTGGCCTCTAAACTCTCTGCTTGCTGAGGGAGAATTGGAGTAAGAGACATGGCGTTCACATAGTGGTTTAGCCAATCATACATTGTCTCATATTCACTATTCTCCACGTCTTTCAAGGATATCTCATACTGAGATTTCTTCTATTTTGTCATCATTATTTCATCCTCAGAACTTTCTTCATCATCAATTTTGATGATCGGCCTAGTCCGTTCAACAATTAAATTGGTTCTTGCTCGTCCACGTCCCCAGCCTCTACCTCGGGTGCACGAACTAAAAGAACCACCAACAACTTGTTGCAAAAGAGTGGTGGAAGATTGCTGAAGCGGAGTTGAATGGGCTTGCTATTGTAATTCTTCTGAATCATCATTTTTATTTGTCACAACTTCACTAAAGAAGACAGTTTTCTATGGAGGCACGTGGTAGGCGGCATCTTCATTTATGAAACTTCATGAAGAATGAAACTTCATGAACTGAAAATAGCTGTAAATCTCCCTTTTATGAAACTTCATGAACTGAAAATGGTTGTAAATCTCCCTTAATGCAATGCTCTTGTCCTTATTTGAAATACTTAATGCGCTGGTGTAGAGATGACGGAACCAAGTTATGTTCGTGAATCCATCGTCAACCGAGTAGAGCATTGAAAGTGGTCTCAGAGTTGATGATATGGAATTTAGCAGTCGTTACTAATTCTCCAACCTTCATAAGTAATGTAATTGATCCAAGAGCTCTCTCTCCTTTCTTGTTGAATCCTCTTAGCATCATTTTATCGACTGCAAGCTCTTGAGCTTTAATGTCTAAATAGACTAATGTCCGTAGGCTCATTAAGTTGAGTGATGCTCCAAGATCTACCAAAACTCTGGATAAAACAAATATACAAATGTTAACATAGATTTAGAGTGGATGATTATGGTCGGTGGAACCGAGTAGTAAGTCTTTATCTGTGATGGTTACCCTAGACTATTCTTTCAACGAGCAAACTTCATCTGAGGATGTGTTGGCCACCTAGGCTAAGCAAATCTTTGGGTCAAGCAAAGTTGTAACCAAACACTCTCTCATCTTCTTTGACAGGATTAGAGAATCTTAGATGCTTACATTGGCCGGCAACTTCCTAAGATGAGCTAGCACATTGTAATCCACTTTGTATGATCCTTTGATTTTTGCTTGGTTATGTGGTTCTTCTACTAGTAGAGGTGGAGGTAGCTCTTCTCGAGTTACTATTTGCCTTCTTTTATCCTTCGGAGCTATCCTCAGGGATAACACTCCCTCGCTCCTTAAGTTCACTTCTGTAACTTCTTCTTTTTGAGACACCATTGTCGAATTTTCTGATGTTTCTTCTTTGTCAGAAAGATCAAAGTTGATGGCAAGTGGTGCGTCGTGGCGCTCGAGGATTGGTTTCTCACTCCTGGTGCTGTCATAATCGGTATTATTAACGTCTTCTTCAATCTTATTAGCACTTTCATCAGGCTCAAGTACAATTTGAGGATCATTTTAATAATCAAGATCGAAGCAAGATTGGTCACAATCAATTACGTTATGAATAGAAACAGTTAAAACATAGCCAAAATCATAATCATTATATTTATAAGACCACGGATGGGCAAAAATATAATCACATAAGGTCAGGGATTTGACAATTTTCTTCCACGAATATGAGACAACTAAACTAGAAGAGGTAGCCCCTATCATACTCTCAGTCCTATTAGTGTTCATAGTGGTGTTCTTCTTTTTTTTTCTTTGATGGTGATGGATCTTCTGGAAAAATCTTCATCTCATGCTTGGCAGGCTGAATACTCTGAATGGAAGCTTGTGCTGATGCATTATGTATGTGGTTCAATATTTTCTTAGATGACTTACTCCAAACTATACTCCATCCATCTTTTCCAATATTCGTGTCAATCGGAGAGAATAGCTCAGCCAAAATCATATTTATAGAACCTTTTTCAGGTTCTTTTAAATATTCTTTTGAGATCATTATATTTCCTTCTTTAAGATTTTTCTCTAGCCAATCCTTGAAAGCAAACCATCCCTCTATGGTGTGTCCGAGCAATCTATGATATGGGCAATAATTAGGCTGATCCTTCTTGTCTACCTCTTCAGGTTTTTTTGGATCTGGTAATCTGAATTCAGGCTTCTTCATCGGACTTCTGAACACTTTGGGTACAACTTCATCTTTGAAGGAGAACACCACTTTCTTGTGTTGTCATCGGACTTCTGAACACTTTGGGTACAGCTTCATCTTTGAAGGAGAACACCACTTTCTTGTGTTCAGCAATGTACATTTTCTTGTTTTTTATTTGGTATGATTCTCCTTTATGTGGTTGCTAGCTAGACTGGTCATACTGTTGTGTCTGTCGTTGAGCATGCTGTGATGATGACTGACTTGAATTCTCTACATGTATCTTCATTGGTTGTTTTCCTTTATCAACCGTTGCCACTATTCTGGACTTCTTCTCAAATACTCTGGTCGTCCTGGACTTTTTAGCTTTCTCATGAGAATCCATATATTTGACCACTTCTTGAAGGTTGCTAGCTTTGCTGAGTAGCTTCTCGAAGGATTTAATGGTGAGTCCCTTGAGAATGAAAGCTACTAGCCCATGGATGCTCTTGAGTAAGATCTCAATTGCATGATGTTCCTATAGTTGAGGCACACTTTATGCTAAAGTTTCTCCACCTCAAAATATAATCTACTAGAGTCTCATTAGGCTTTTGTCTTTCTATCACAAGATCTCAAATAGACACATGATGTTGCACTTCGACAAATCTTTTCACAAACAATTATTCTATTTTGATGAATGTCTTGACTGATTGGTTGCGTAGTTTAGCATACCAATCAAAAACAATTCCTAATATGCTGCTAACAAATTGTCAAAAGAGTAGAGTTTTATTTCCTCCTGCATTGCCACAACTGGCTCCAAAATGTGTTATATGCTGTCTGGGATTTCCGGTCCCATCAAATATCTTAAATTTTGGCGAGACAAAACTCTTAGGGTAGGGTACAACATCAAACTCATTCTTCCGAGTAAGGTCGACCCTTCAAATACAATGCACCACCCTTAGATTGGGCTAAGGCCTCTCGAACTTGCTCGACCATTTTCTTAAATTCCTTTCATGGCATGGCGCTTGATGGAGAATCTTTCTTTGGTTGATCAACTCTATTTGCTGGGGCAACTTCTCTCCTTTCATCTAAGATGTGTATAATCTCCAATTGATTGATTTCTGGAGAGGCTAACTGTGTTGGTTGAGACTGTCCCAGAACTGTGGCCATGGCGGTCATAGCAGCGGCCATCTCTTCCATTCTTTTCTCCATTTGGGTGATTTGCTCATCCCTTAGGAAAACAACCATACACAGCTCATCTATGGTGTTCTTGTCGATGTAGCGGCTCTGGTCTCAATGACATGGATATCCATGAAATCTTCCTCGAGGTGATCATTGAAGTCAAAGTCTTCATCATCATCAATGGAAACTCCATGTTCATGGGCCAACTCGAAAAACTCAACCTTGAGCTTTTCAACCTTTTCTTCAATATTGGTGCTTGTAGCACCTTGAGATCTGGACAACTCTGTTGAACATCCTCTACTTGCTCATCCATCTCACTAGCAATTACTGTGACAATGTCAGATACTTCAAACCCTTTCTTCATCCCATGATCCTGCTCTACGGGATTATTGGACCGTATTGGTACGATGACCTTGGGTACCCATACCTTTTTCTTTGACGGTGATGTCTTGAGACGGAGTGTCTTGGGAGAAACATCGACATGTCCAAGAGAAGTATGATCCCCATGGTGCAGACCAGATATAGTACTGGGTAACCTCTTCGTCTAATCTTTCAGAACTTTAAGAACATCCATGTGACCGGTAATTGGTAGAATTCTTAAACCCAGACATGACTTAATTGGTCAATGTACTGCGAGTTTAGTGGCAAAAGAATAAGTAGTATCAATGGTGGTATCAATTTTACGGAACTAGACAAGAATGCAAGTAGAGAAAGCTTCAGTTTATTTATGAGATCGTCTGGTAGATCTGACATCATTTAGAATTTTGTTCATCATGCGTGAGGATACTGCACACCCCACTCTTTTGAGTAACTCTCCAACTGAACAACCTTCTTTAGGAGCTAGTTTTTGAAAAATTGAACTGACTCAGATGATAGGAGTAGGCTTATTCCACTCCCCACCATGTCCACGGAGTGACGGTAAAGTAGTGGCATTCTTCTGAATACTTTCATACCCATTAGTATCCATTAAGGGATGGAACCTACTCACTTATAGAAGTGGATAGTTGTCTGGTAATCCTGACTCATCCTAGTAAGGAACTTCATCAACAGGTACTTCCTTGGAAATCTGGGCTTCAGTAGCCCTCCAAACTTTCTGGTTGTGGCTTCTCCTTTGAGTTTGAGTTAAGGGTGCAGTCCTCGAATTTGATCCAATTTCAAATACTAACGATGGGACAACCAATCTTTCAGTCAGGTCTTCAATGATCATCAATTCTTTTCTCTTAGCAAAAATGGGAACAACAGGCCTGGTAGGTGCCTTGGTAGTAGTAGTCTTGACTTTATTGTAAGAACGGAAGTTCTGAGGGTAGCTCAGGCTAAATTTAGCAGTGGTTCCTGAACCTCTAGAGTGGTGACCTTCATTACGACGAACGGGGCTTTATCGAGAACAAACTCAAGATCTTCAAATCTGACTCCAAACTTGATGGTGGGAGCAACATTGTGGGCACTGCGGCTCGTTGGTTGGTTATAAGAAAAGGTGAGCATTGGGTGTGCCATTGCAGCAGCTTCAAAATGAGAAAGCTCTGGGGTTAGCTATTTGGCCCATACCTCGTAATCTTAGTGCGAGCACTACAAATTAACAAAGGCCGCTCTGTAGACTGGGTAAGTTTTTATTTAATTCGAGGAAATTTTAAAACATAGTAAAAATAGTTTGAAAGTAGAAAGATTTAATTAATATAAGGAAAAATAAAGAGGCAATCCCATTTAATTTGCAAAATAGCAAATCAAACTCGAAATGGAAAAAAAAAGTGCAGTTCAGGACTAGTGTGGGACCGACTTTACAACGCACAATGCCCAGGGGAAACTAGTCCACCAACACACCTACTGGGGGTCTGACCCCACATGAAGATTAAAAAAGTCCTTGATGGCCTCCTGAAACTCTCTGTTAAAAGGTGATTGAACAAACGGTCCTGAAGTCCAAAAGAGTTGACCGTACTTACCCAAGAAAAAGGTGGGTGGAGCACACCAACAGAAGAAGTCCAAGAGGGACATGGACATATTACCGATGTATGAAGATGATATGTCCTGATTAATATGGAGAGAGAAGCTACTCCCTAGTGGAGTCGCCAGGAGCTGTCGGCACTAATAAGTTAAGGAGTTGCCTGTTGGAAGCCGTCGGCCGCCGGAATCAGAATCACGTTGCTCTCTTTAGAAAGGCATTTTAATTTACATATATTCTATTACGAAAGATAAACACAAGACTTGAAGGTGAGGCTCGATCAAATAAACTGAGAAATATATGACATTTATTTGATCTGTGAAACTATTTTATTTGCCTACAAGTTCCTCTATTTAAAACGAAGAATTAAATAGGATTTATATTAAGCTGGTTTCGAAAAAGCTTCATATAAAGGCAAGTCCCTATAGTTAATTACATCTTAGATAACCGAAGTCACCTAAGAAAACTCTCGATAAAAATAAGGAATATTATCTTCAAAGTGGTCAAAAGGATAAGACTTGTTAACGAGATCAGAGAAAGAGGTGTGAAAGGGTAATGGCTCAATTTGGAACATATATTGTGGAATCCAAAGGAGGAAGAACTAGGGGATGTCATAGATCCAGAGGATAACCTCAGTGACCTCCCAGTCAATCCTATTATTTGGCTTCGATTTTAAGGAAAAATATTTAAAGGTTTCTTCCTATCAAATTTATTTGTTAGGGCTTACATTCGTGTGAAATGATCACATAAATAGCTTAAAAGATGTGAGAATTTAGGTCGCGATGAATAACAACCTCGGAATCCTAAGACGAGCTAGGGCTGAGATTGTACAACAGAATTATACAAAGGCCTAAAGATGAGTTCAGGATTTATGTTACACTATACATGCCTTGCAAATAAGCCTTGCAAATACTGACCTTTCAGGTGGTGGAGCAAGATGAATCGGTAAGTATGCTTTTAAATTAATGCATTTACCTTTCTGTACTTCTTGTCTTAAGCTTGCATGTTAAACAACGATGTCTTACTTAAAAAAAAAAACGTTAGGGATAGCCACAATACAAAACCAAAACCAAAAAAATTAACCAAGATAAAATTCACCGCCACAACATTCAAAATATAAGACAACTCAAATTTAATAACAAAGATCACAACAAGATCACAACAAAAGAACAATCAACAAAAGAACAATTGCAACTTAAATAAGACGTATCTATCAAATGATCTAGAATCCCTCGGATGAGGTAACCAACGGTTGCTAACAAAACTTCCCACGATCTAAATGAAAGTATGGAACTCATTAAGTTGAGTTTAGTAAATTCATTTGGACTAAGTGAATCCGATAGAAAATAGTGATACTAGAATGAGGGAACCATAGCATCCTAAAAGGAGTCGCTCTAATCAACTTTAATATGCCTTGTAATATTTAAAGAACCATAACCATAGGGTCATCTGATTTGACATTATAACTTTACACCCTTTGATACATTAAAAACAAACTAGTCACGACGAGGAGCTTGGAGCTAGCACCGTGGGGAGCACGATCATCTTCAATAACAAGAGAATCTACAACAACATATCTTTCCGTAGAATTAAACAACAAGCCATAAGATTTTGAGGTTGTCTGCCTAGTGTAACATAAATCCTGAACTCATCTTTAGGCCTTTGTGTAATTCTGTTGTACAATCTCAGCCCTAGCTCGTCTTAGGAATTTATATTGCAGGAGGAGATGAAGGTTTAGCTACCAAACCCCAAGTTATGGTTTTATTGAGTCTCAGAAGATCCTAGTGGATGATGTTATAACAAAAGTATGACAAGTCCAGTTTGCCCTTCAAAATGTCCAATAGATTTCAAAGTGCTCGGGGCATGACCCTAGATGACTCTGAAGATCTCTTAAAATATTCTGAGTTCATTTTTGGACTTATCATATTGTTCCATTAATCATCTGAGATTGAAGTGTGACTACCCCATTGCTCAGAGAGACCTGATAATTTAATTTTCCCCAGGATAGGGTACTCGATCAGTTGATGTTCCCTTTAAGAGTTATGTGAGCTAGTGCCCCTAAGGCTATTTTAAGTCATTTAAAGGTTGTGGTGCCCATAATTAAGGTCAGGCTTGTAGTGTTTAAATATATTAATCACCAATCATATTATCTTCTAAATCCAATCAATTGAGTTTAAGTGTCGAGCCTAGGTCACTACTAAGCCTTTAACAATCATGATAAGTAAAATGTTGATTATCAAAATTTTGATTTAAGTGATGTGTATCCTTATTGAATGATCACATCATCCTCAATTTTGAGCTTAAGAGAAGTACATTATTGTCTTTCCAGCTTAAGCCCATCACTTAAGAATCATTTGATCTTAATTGTCTTCCAATACATGAAGATTAGGAGGATTATGATTTTTTTGATGTTGTGCAAAGGTGGTGAGTAGATTTCTACCTTTTTAATCTCATTTTATTTCAATCATCCAAACATGTTTATTCAGATCAAACTTACCCATTCTCCCTTGGTTAGTCGTAAATTTTGATTAAGCGTCAAAGTATAAAATGACTATTTTGCCCTTGGGGCACTTCACCTCATAACTCATTAAACACATCTCAAATGACTTCGAGAATTTAGAGTGTCATATTCATGAAAAAATTACAATATCTAAAGGAGAATATGTGGACCTCTCAAAATTTAGTTTGATTTAATTATTTATTTAAACTTAGAAAATAGGATTCTCTAGAAATTGATTTATTTGACTTTCCAAAATAGAGTCATTTATTCATGAGAAAATTACTAGTGTTTTCCTTAAATCAAAAAAAAATACTTAGACAAAATTTCATGTTTTTTTGAATTAAATTATTATAATTATTTTAATGAGAAAATAAGGAAAATCCACTTTTAAGCATTTAAAATTTACTTTTAACTTTAGGAAAATTAGGAAAAATATTTTAATGAGTCTCAAGTGATCATTGAGGAATTATGCACATTTTGAAATAATTTGGTATTTTTTAGATTTTTAATTATTTTTAATTATTTCAAAATTCAGAATAAAGCTCAAAATTTAAGTAATTTCTAAAAAGTAATTTTTATTTTTTCTAAGTGCCTCTAATCACGAGGAACCCAGAAGACCACTTTTCATAATTTTCCAAAGTGTATTTAATTTATTATAATTATTTTTGTACAAAAATATAAGGTTCTTTAGAAAATTAACTTTAATATCTGAACTTAATCAAATAATTTTTAAATTTTTACAATGAGTAAACATGATTTTTTTAAGCAATGTGGAATTGCTTTTATCAATTTTTTATAATTACATAATTTACTAAAATTCTCATAAAATATTTCATATTTAATTAAATATAGAAATTTACAGAATAATTCAAAGCATCACGATATTTTTCCTACACTTCTCTGACCACATGAAACCTATTAAAATTATTCCCATAATATTTCAACTGATATTTTGATTTATATAATAAAAAAGCCAAAATGGTCACATTAGCTTAAAAATTGGGGCTAGAAACATAGACATGTCCTTTGACCATGGAGAAATTAGAAGACATAATTTTTGTTATGAGGAATGAACCCTCAAAATATCAAGACATGGTGAGTAATATTTAATCATGGAGAATTGAATATCGCAGAGGGTATTTAATTCATTAAAAATCAGGGAATCAAAAAATAATTTTTATTTTTAGTCCACATTATTCTCTTCTATTCACTGAGCAAGAGGATATTTTTCTTTCATTTTTATGATTCTTCTAAAGAATGATATGGATTTTTAAAATTTAAGCATTTAAAATAATTCAAAATTCCCTATTTTTTTATTTATCCAGCACGACGCCAACTCAACCTACGGCGGCTCCGAACTCACATGCGGCGCACTCCCATTCAACGGCGCCATCCAACTCAGCTGTCACGCAGTCTGTGGTTTACTCACCATCTGCTCGTCTAGCTTAATCTACTCTGTTAGTTGAATACACGCACGATCGGACGGCTCTCCGTTATCGTTCCCAAGTGACCTACCCCGTAAGCCATTCACACTAAAAACTTAAGATCTTTGCCTAGACTCAACCAAATTGCATGGGGTTTGTTTCTAAACCTTAATCTACTCAAGACAAACACATATATATATATATGGTTAATCGTTAATCATGTATGAAATCAAGCCATTACAAAAGGAGAATAAAAAAAAGCTCGGATTAAGGTTGTGGTTCAATACCTTTGTCTGAGAGGGGAGGCCTCAATCAGATGGTTGTGGTAGCTTTGATTAGACCCAACAAACCTCCTGATAAAGTCTCAAGCTCTTGTGAATTATCTAGGTATGATATCGACCAAGGTGGATTTCAAGTGTTGGTCTAGAACTATGCTAGATGCTATTTTAGAGGGGGCATTTTTGGGGAATCGGGCTCTTTCACTATGGGGATGGTGTGTGCACAATTAATTGAAGTTTGGTGTACTATGGTGGATTGGAGAGAACATCCTATTTTTAAGGAAAATTTTAGTGGAGAAATTAGCTCTAAGGGGTGGCTATCAGTGGCTGAAAGCAAAGGGATTGCACTTGGGATGGTTTCGAGAAGCTCTGGTGAGATTTTGGCAGAGTTTCCTTAAGGTTCCCAGCACTCTCTTCCTTGGCCATTGAGAGCTCCATTTATGGCCATGGTTGTCTGGTGGAGCTCAGGGCTGGGAATTGGTTGCTACAACATGCTGAGGTGGGGGGAAGAAAGGCTCTAATGGCCAGTGGGAGTGAGCCAAGTGAGGGAGGTTTAATTTTGGGTTTCGCCACTTAAGCCTCCCTTGGGCTGGCTATTTCAGGTGGCTGAGGATGTGGCTGGCCAGGGTATGGTCATTTCTTGGATCAGGGAGGCCATAGGGTGCTTAATGATGGTTAACTCCTAAGGGTAAGTGATGATGGCCAAGATATTTGTGTTTAGGCCATGAATTTGGTGAAATCCCCTAAATCAAAGGAAAATTTGTCCATAGCTCACCTTGGCTAGTTTAGGTTGGTTTATCCTGGTCCATAGGGTTTACTTGGTGGCTATGGTGTCATCAATTTGGTGGCTTAGGCATGATTAAGTTAATTTTGGTGCAAGGGTACAATTTGGGTCAAAATGGCTAGAAGTTGGGTTTGGGTTAGGCTAGCCATGATATTGAGGCCAAATAATTGTTCAACATTTGGTAGATGATTGTCATAAGAGGTTTAAAAGAAATTTTGAGTGATTTTGAATTAGTTTGGAGGTTCAATTCGGAGGATTTTGGGAATTTGATCAATTTAGGGGTGTTGGGTTAGACTTGTGTCTAGGTTGGGCTAACATTGGTTGGGCTACATTGGGATAGGTCCAAATTAATGGTTCAAAATGGTCTATAAGAATGTCATGAAGAGTTCTTAACATCAATTGGGTGCCAATGGGGTTAGGGCATTCAATTTTGGTGAAATTTGGAGGCATAGCCAATTTGGGGCAAATTTGGGGATTTTGAATTTGGGTTGAAATTGAGTGAAGTTGAGGCTTGACCAAGGCCAATTGAAGGTGCAATTTGACTATTAGGATTGTTGTGAAAAGTTTAGGATTCAAATTGAGGCAATTGACTGGATCATATGGTTCAATTAGGTGAGATCAAGTCATAGGGTTAAAATTGGAGTTTTTAATTTGAATCAAAATTGAGCTCAATGCATGGGTCAATTAGGCTTAGATTTGGTTTTTATTGATCATATGAATGTTGAATTTGAGTTTAGGACTGAAATTGAAGGGAATTGGGGGCAATTTGATGGACATTTGAAGTGAATTTGGTTAAATTGGGCCTTTAAAGGCAATTTGGGGGTTTTGGTCAAATTGGTCAAATTACGTTCAATTGAATGGTCAAAATTGATTTTGGAGACGTTTGAAGTGATTTTGGATGTTTTGGAAAAGTTTATGGTGCCAAGGGTATTTTTGTAATTTTGACAAATTTGAGGGTATTTTGATAATTTTAGAATTTTTGGGTGGATTTGGGTAATTTGGGTATTTTGAAATGGTTTAATTTGGGTGGATTTGGGTAATTTGGGTATTTTGAAATGGTTTGAAATGATTTTTGAATAATTTTAAGTGTTTTGGATGAATTTGAGAATTTTTGTCAACTTTAGGGTTTCAAGGGCATTTAGGTAGTTTGGGTGGACTTGGGGGTAAAAGGCCAAGTTGGACATTTTGATGAAATTGGTGTGCCAACTACCTTATATGAGCTATGGACCAATGAAAACCCCATTTGGGTCCTCTACGTACTGGTCTTATCTAAACCCTAGCCTAGGGCTAGTGGGTCTAGGGGACTATTTACATGAGTCTCTCAAAAGATCAAGGGATCAAAGTCAACAATTCTAGGTTTAGAGTTGTGAGTGGATCTTGGTAATAGTGAGTACAAGTGAGTGAACTTGCTTCAGACCAACACACAGGGTCAGCCTTATGGTCAACCAGTCCTATGGGGACTCTCCTTGAGATCCTCTATACTGACCCCACCTACTAAGTGCTAAGGGTTAGGGTTAGGACCAACAATATGTGGAACTTCAAGTTGAGCAAAAAGAGTTTAGAATTTCAAATTGTGAGGGTTCCTTTTCTAGTCCTGTAGAAATAGTCAACAAAAAAGTACTATGGCTAAACTCTATCCTATTAAAAAACTAAACCTCAACCAAAAGTGAGGTCAACAAGGCGCCAATGCTGGGCGCTTAGGCACCCCAGTTCATTTTTCAACCTTCATCATTTTTTCTACAAAGTTGACCCTTTTCACTGGTTTTAGAATTTTTCATCTATTTTATTGTACCTAAAAGAATAGCACAAAAATATATTTCATTAAAGTGCAATATCTCAAAAATAGGTAAAAAAAATGCATGTAAAAATATTATATATTTTAGGTGTATCAATCACCAGATTCTTTTATCCAACAATCCCATTATCTCTTTCTCGACCTCGTCCCCAACCTCGATCTCAGGTGTGAGCTTTGGAGAAACCTTCACCATCTTGCAGCAAGGAAGTGGTGAGGGGTTGCCAAACTAAGATCAGATGTTCTTCATCTTATTTCTCTTCCGAGTATTTTAATTTGTTTGGTGTAGTGTTTCTGGAGAAAACTATTTTTTAGAGGTGCGTAGTAAGAGGCATCTTCTTGGATTCCTACTTATTGTATATAAAATGGTTGTAAATCTCCCTTGATACACAACTCTTGACCACCTTCATGATACTTTATAGATTTTTGCAAAGACGACGGAACCATCTGATACTCATGGATCCAAGGTCAACCCAGTAGGGCATTGATTGATGTCTCAAAATCAATTATGTGGAATTTTGCAGTTTTCCTTACCAAATCACCGATCACCATAGGCAGGGTTATTGGTCCAGTAGCTCATTCTCCCTTCCATTTGAAGCCTCTTAATAACTTCCTATCCTTTTTGAGGTCTCAGGCATCAATTTCAAAGTAGGTTAAAGTCTAAAGGTTCATCACATTTATTGATGCTCCCGGATCAAAGAACACATTGGAGACTATAAATTTTCTAGTGGTGACTAAAATGTAACAAGTCAGTTATGGTCTGCTATACCAAGCAACAAGTCATTGTCCTTGAAGGTAACGTCGTCTTGTTCTCTTAATGAGCATACCTCATCCAAGGAGTTATCGGCCAATTGAGCTAAGCAGATCTCTAGGTCAAGCAAGGCCTTAGCCAGAGTTTCCCTCATCTGCTTTAACAGGATCAGAGCATTGTAAATGATTAGTTTGGTAGGAAACTTTTGAAGATGGGTTAACACAGTGTATTCCACTTTGTTGTTACATGTTTCTTCAATTCCTTCTCAAATGGGTACTTCTTTTGCTGACAGGGTCAGCTTTCCTTGAGTAACCATCGGCTTTACATTATCTTTCGGACCCACTCTCAAAGGTAAAACTTTCCTTCTTCTTAAATTGATTTTTTTTATATCTTCCAAACTTTGTGCTGAAACTACAGGTGTCTTCTCTTGAATTGGGACAACTGATTCTTCTAGAGTTGCTTCGGAGTTTTTGGAAGTTTGATTTCAATAGTGACCCCCAGAATTCGCAAAGGATTACATCACTTTCAAAGCTATCGTAACCATCTTCATCGGCACCCTCCTCCTTATCGTGATCTCTGAGATTTTGTATGATACAAGACTTGTTATTAGAATTAAAATCAAAATCTGGATTAGGTTCGTTATCATTAATTACATTATTGGTGGAAAAAGTCAAAACATAGCCAACATCGGAACTCTTCTCATTATAGTACCCAACGAGGGCAAAAAAATAATAGTACAAATTTAGATGTTCGAGGGATTTCTCCCCTAAATTAGAAACATCCATCCTAGGAAAAGCAGCCCTTAGTCTACTCATCATGCCTTAAGTCTCCTTTCCTTCATGGTCTTCTTCGTCTTATTCTCTTGAAGTGGCTCTTTAGTTGCAATTGATAGTGCCAGTTTAGTAGGTCTTGAACTCTGAATTGAAGCTTACATCAAATTTATTTGAATCTAATGCATCATCTTCCTCAAGGATGTTGCCCATGCTAAACTTCATTCATCATTGACTGCGTATGGGTCAATCAGAACAATAGGATCAGGATCGGGCAAATGACATTAACAGAACCTCTTTTAGGTTCTTTCATGTATTTTTTTTGGTATTTTTATGTTCCCTTTCCTGAGGTCCACCTCAATTCAATTCTTGAAGGTGAAGTAGTCCTCTCTTTTATGCCCAAGCATCCCATGATACGGTCAGTACAATGGATGATCTTTCTTATCCACTTCTTCTGGCTTCTTGGCCTCTAGCAACTCGAAATATGACCTCTTCAAGAGACTTCAGAACATCTTATTAACTACTTCCTCTCTAAAAATATAGACTTTACTTAGGAGTTTTTACAAGGTGTGTTTTCCCTCTATCGGCTGATACTTTGTTGAGAAGATTGTTGATCATGTTACTGTGATGGTTGATAAATTTGTTGCGATCATTCATCATAGTCTTCATCAGCTACTTTACTTTATCCACTGCTACGATAGAGATGAATTCATCTCGAAGGCTTTCACTATTTTCTTCTTATCGCTCCTCTCTAGTAAATTGAGCTACTTAGCCTCTTTTTGAAGACTGGCAGCCTTGCTAAGCAATTTCTTGAAAGTCTTAATGGAAAAACCCTTGGGGAAAAATGTTATCGTGCCATGGATACTCTTCAGCAAGATTTTAATTGTATGATGTTCCTGAAGAGCCGGTTTGCATTTCATACTTAAATACCTCCATCGTAGAATATAGTCCAACAATGTCTCATCTCAATCACAAGATCACCGACGGTGATGTGGTGTTGAGCCCTAGCAAACCTCTTGACAAATAGGTTTTCCAATTCGGTGAATATTCTTACCAAACCATTTGGCAACTCGGCGTACCAATCGAAGGCAGCTCTGAAAAGGATGCAAACAAACTAACTAAATAATAAAGCATCACTGCCTCCTCCGTTGCAACAACTCAAGCAAAAGTGAGTGATATGCTATTGGGGGTTGCCCATCTCATCAAAAGTCTTAAACAGAGGTGGTACAAAGCCTTTAGAGTATTGGACGGCATCAAACTCTTCAAGATAAGGTCTACCGTAAGAAAATTTTAAGAATCCTTTGAAACATTTTGACTTCACT
This sequence comes from Phalaenopsis equestris, assembly GCF_001263595.1. NCBI lineage: Eukaryota > Viridiplantae > Streptophyta > Magnoliopsida > Asparagales > Orchidaceae > Phalaenopsis > Phalaenopsis equestris. The sequence continues at coordinate 381,672 of NW_018222214.1, forward strand.
TCAATTTATTATGTTGTTGAATAGATCACTCCGAGGTTCATTTTGTTTTTTAATATCTCAATTAACCCATGAGAGGGGGATAGGCAAGTTTGAGCTTGTAGTTTTTAAAGGGGTTTAGTATGGGTTTATCTTTCAACTAAGCCTCAAGTGTCTTTAAATTAGACTTAACTCACTACAAGGCTCTTAATACATCAAGGGTAAATGTGTAATTTAGGAAAAGTCATATTTAGAAGATTTAATTAAAAGATTAACATATGAATCAACCATTGGTCAGAGACTTTAGATCTGTAGGTTATTGACTTCCTAACTTATGTCCCAAACATATAAACCATTCGAGTCAATTTCATCTCCCAATGTTCAACAATTTGAATAATTACATTTATACCCTTCTTTTCTAAAAAGGAGGTCTGATTGGTTTCTACCTCTTACCCTAATGTTTCAATCACCTTAGAAAATTTCTTAGGCCCAAATATTACACTTTAAACCCTTAGCTTGTTGTAAACTTTAATTAAGGCGTGAAAAGGTAGAAATTACAACTTTACCCCTAAGTTTCCTATCTTCAAAAATCTTTTAAATCAATTCACATGGGCTTGATTTTTTGTTGATCTACCTCTCATGGATTAACTAAAGTAGCAAGGGAGAATTCATATTTTTTATTTATTTTTAATTTATTTTTTATAATTATTTTAATCCAAAAAAAGGAATTTCCAAAGTTAATTCATTTTATAAAACAAGGTAAAATTTCAATCCTTAGGAAAATTATTAGAGTTTCACCTAGGTCAGAGGACCATTTAGGATAAATTTTATGAATTTTTGAATTATATTTCAATTTCTATAATTATTTGTTTGTTTTAGTAATTAATTAAACAAAAATAACCTTTTATTTTAAAAGTCAATTTTATATTTTTTCGTTGATTTCTCTAACATTAAAGAACTCAAAGAAATTTATTTTTGTTTTTTTATATTTATTTTATTTTTTATAATTATTTGAGTGAAAAATTAGGAAAATACATTTAGGCATTTAAAAATTCATAAATTTATTTAGAAAATTATGAAAAAATATTTTAATTGATCCCAAGTGGTCAAGAAATAATTAAAGATATTTTTGTGCATTTTTGTATTTATTGTGATTTTTATTTATTTTAAATTATTTTAAATTTAAAAAATAGCTTAAAATGAAGGGTTATCTCAAAAATAATTTTTATCCAATTTTATTTTTTTTGGGTGCCCCTAGTCAAAAGGAACACTCCAAGACACTTCTCAAAATTTTTTGAGTTATATTTTAATTATTATAATTATTTTAGTGCCAAAAGCTCATTTTCCTTGGAAAAATATACTTTAGTGGTTAAATCAAATTAAAATGGTTCCAAATTTTTACAGAGACTTAAGGTGCTTAATTTCTCCAATGTAAACTAATTTTTATGATTTCTTTAATTATATTTTATTTGCTTATTTTTTTATGGGTTTTAATGACTTAAATTAAGAAATTGTATTTAAAAAGTATGTAGACTTAAGTTTTATTTTTCTTATGCTTCTCTAACCTAGTGAACCTACCTAAGCAAACTCTATATATTTCTAATTTTTATTTTGATTTATATAATTATTTTAATCAAAAGGGTGACTTAACTTTGGAAATTAAGTTGTTCATGTTAGAAATGTTCTCTCTATTTGGAAAAATAAGAGAGAATTCCTAATGATAGAGCTAACAAACCCTCTAAATTTCATATTATATTAATTAATATTTAATTAGTTATTAATTAATGAATGTTTGAGGTATCTAATTAACTTAAAAATTAATATAAGTGAAATTATTTTTATTTTTGTTCCACATAATTCTACTCTATTTATTGTGCACAGAGGTATTTTTATTTTATTTTTATTAATTTCTTACACCAAGTTATGAATTTTTTAATTTTTTGAATTATTTAAATAAAAAATAAGATTTTCTCCTACAAAAACAAGTTCGCGCCATGTCCCTCCTCGGCAGCTTCGAAAAACCATGTGGTGCTCTCCCATTCGACAATGTCATTTGAGTCAGCTCCGTGGTTCATATTCCACCTCTTCTTCCGGCGCAATCTAGTCCGTACATCTAATACACGCACGATTAGACGGCTCCTAGCGTTCTTCCCCAAGTGACCTAACCCATAAAATTTTCATTTTCTAAACCTAAATTCTTCCTAAATTCTTAACAAAATCATGTAGGGTTAGTTCTAACATCATCATCTATTTAAGTTGAACGTATCTATACGGTTGATCAGTTATGAAATACAAGTTTGTTTTATAAAGGCTCAAATCAAGCTCAAAATTAGGGAAAATGTTCCATAACATTGTTTAAGAGGTCTAGCCTTCATTGGAATTTTTCTACACCTTCATTTTGGTCTAATGAATCTCCTTCAAGTGTTAATTCGAGCATGGGTTAGAGTTGTGTAAGATTTTCTTCAACAGGTAGAAGTCTGGTGTAGAGAGCTCGATTGATGGGGATTTCAATGGGGAACTTCCTCCCTTGCTCTAGTTAAGCTCAAGAGTCAATTAATTTGAGGAATTGATTGAGTTCCAGGGATGGCAGTGAAAAGCTCTAAATATTAGGTCTGGAATTGAGGCTAATCAGTGAGAATTATGGCAGGAAAATAGTGGGGATTTTCTTCTCTACATTGCTACAGGGCCTGGAGAAGTTTTGGTAACATTTGGTTAAGGTTTGAGTACACTTCTCATTTGGTCATAGGGGGTGGTCTTATTTGCATCCATGGCCATGGTGGCCAACATGGCAAGCCAAAGTAGCAGATAGGTTGCTTAGGAGGAGGGAAGAGGAACTCTAGTGGCCAATTGGGTTGAGCCAGCTCGGGTGGGTTTAATTTTAGGATTTCCTAAATTGGGGCCACTTAGAAAAGGCATTTTTCAGTGGTTGTGGTGGCTGGCCAACTAAGGTCATGTCACCTCCAAGTTCAGGGATGTTAGGGAGGTTGAGTGGTCAATCCAATTTGGTCCCAAAGTGGTTCCATGATGAAAATCAAAAGCCCTTTTTTACATGGAAAAAATTGGTTCCAAGCTACTTAGGGTTGATCCTAGGACCCTTGAGCATTTTTTGGTGAAGTCAAATGTTTGTTTTGGGGCATAAAACCAAGTTTAGACATTGCATGAGAAGGGTAAATCCAAGTGATGCGGGAAGAGGGAGTGGTCACCTCCACTTGCCAAATTTAGCAAATTTGACTTTATGATGCCCATGGAAGGCTCCATGGGGTATGTCATGCTATGTATGAGCCAATAGAAAAGTTTTATTTAAAAGGAATTTTGGATTTTTGTGAACTTTAAATGAAAAAGGTCAACATGCCTAATTTTGGTAAGATGCCATGTATGCATGGCTAGGTTTGGTATGATGTCATGGTTAGATGCCTTAAGTGCCATGAGATGATGGAGAAGGAAATTTTTTTGTCATGTGGGCTCAAGTTGTGCTTTTAAAATTGATCCCATGGGCTTTCAAAAATTATTAATGTAAATGGGCTTTTAATCATGCATGAAGAACTTTAAACTTTGGAATTGATCATGGGCTAATCAAATGAGCTTGGATTTGATTAAAATTGAATTTAAACTTTGAAATTAGGTAGGTTAGGTGTGAATTGGAAGAAAATTGGGGGCCAATGTTATCAATTTGGTGCAAATTGGTGGTTTGGGGCTTTTTGGGGCAAAATTGGGATTTTTGTCAAAATTGGTCAATTTGGTCAAAATTGGTAAATTTGGTCAAATTTGGCCCATTGGATGATTTGGTTTGGTTTAGGGAAGGTTTTGAATCATTTGAGTGGTTTTGGGAAATTTTGAGGTCTAAAGGGTATTTTGTTCATTTTTGGAATTTTAGAGGTATTTTGAGAATTATGGGGAAATTGGGGTATTTTGGTCAATTTGAGTAGCTTGAAATGGTTTGCCAAAATTTTTTGTAAGAATTTAAGGATTTTGGCCACTTTGGAAATTTAGGGTTCCATGGCCATTTTTAGTAATGTTGGTAAATTTTGGCAAAATTGGATATTTTAGGTGGTTTAGGGTTTAGGATTATTTGTTCATGGGTCTTAACCACAATTAACCACCTTAGGACAAAGTCTAGCCAAATGGAAACCTCCTCATGAACCTTCATACATTGATACTAGCCATCTCAACCAAAGACCATGGGCTTAGGACTATCTACACGAGTTTCCTAAAGAGTAAAGGAGGTTGGTTAATTGGTGTAATTTAGGGTTTTGGGACAAGTAGAGAATTGTGATGTGCTTGAGTTTTTGAAAGACTAAACCCTAGCCACCCGGGTTGTCCTAAGTCCAACAGTTCTATGGGGACTCATCTTGAACCCTCACATGTCGTAACCTTCCAAGTGTTGGAGGTTCATGATCATCCATGTGGGTTTCAAAGAGAGCAAGGAAGTTGTTTGATGTTCTATATTGGTGAACTCCATCTCTAGTCTTCTAGGATAGTCACAAGGAAAGCTCTATGGCTAGATCCTAAGCACTAAGATGAAGAAAAGATCTAACCAAAATTTAGGTCCACAATGGTATAAATGGTCCCATAAAATCTAAACCCCTTACATCAAAAGTTTCAACTTCTAAAGTAAAATTTGGGGGTGTTTCAATTGTTATAGAAATATTTCCTACACACTCACATTTAGCACATGTTTTTTACATTAATATTAATGCCCTTAAATAAAGTAGGAATATAAAATACAGATTCAAAGATCTTAAATGCAGTTCTATCAACTCTAAAATATCCCCAAACTCAGAATCATGAAATTTTAGAATACCTTCTTGGCTGTCTTCAAAAGGTAGACATCTCTGAATAACTTAACACTTAAATTTCTTATATAAATATGAGTCATACCAAAACCTAGATTTGGTATCATACATTTTTTTTGTTGGTATGTTAATCCAACATGTACGATATCACTTACTATATTATTCACAATGTCGGGATACCATGGAACGCGCCACTCAGACATAGCGTTTGATTGTTCATCAGGAAAATTTTCATTTATCTTCTCATCAAAATTACCATATTTTTTTGTTCTAGACTTGATAGATGATCAACTATCGGATTATAAGATCCCTTCCTATCAACTACTTCAAAGTGAAATTCTTGCATCAGAAAGACCTATCTAATTAATCTTGGTTTGACATCTTTCTTTAGCATAAGATATTTAATTGCATAATGATCAGTATGAACTATACATTTTGTTCTAATTTGATATGTTCTAAATTTATCAATAGCATATACTATTATCAATAATTCCTTTTCAATAGTAGTATAATTTATCTGAGCTTCATTAAGAGTTCTATCAATATAGTATATAACTTTAATCTTATCATTTTTTCCCTAACACAACCCTAATAGCAAAATCACTCGCATCATACTTTAAATTAAATGGTTTTCCCCAATCAGTTAAAATAATAATAGGTGCAGTGATTAATTTTTCCTTTAATAAATTGAAGGTATTTAGGAATTCCTAGTTGAAATCAAATATAACATCTTTTTCCAAAAGATGACATAAATGCTTGTCAATTTTTCAGAAGTTTTTAATGTATCACCTGTAAAAAACAACATATCCTACAGAACTCCCAATTCCTCTCACTATAATAAGAGGAGGTAGTTTAGAAATAACTTATATTTTAGCTAGATCTACTTCCATACCACATTCCGAAAATTTATGCCCTAAAACAATTCCTCTTGTGACCATAAATTGTCATTTTTCTCAATTAAGAACTAGATTCATTTCTTCATAGCATTTTAAAACACTCACTAAATTATCTAAACAAGAATCAAAGGGGGTTCCAAAAACTGTAAAGTCATCTATGAAAGCTTCAATTCCTTTCTCAATTAAATCGTAGAAAGTGGACATCATTCACCTTTGAAAAGTTGCAAGTGTGTTGCATAAACAAAAAGGCATTCTTATAAATGCAAACATTTCATAGGGACTTATGATTGTTGTCTTTTCTTGATCATATATCCTGAATATCCACCTAAAATAAAGAAATATTGATGCCCAACTAGCCTATCTATCATTTCGTTCAGCAAAGGTAGAGGAAAGTGATCTTTCCTAGTGGCAAGATTTAATTTTCTGTAATCAATACAAATTTGCCACTCAGTGACTTATCTTGTTGGAATTAGTTCATTATGTTCATTTATACTACTATAACTCCTCTTTTCTCAGGATCGCAGTGAAACAGACTAACTTTAGTACTTTTAGAAATAGGATAAATTACTCCACATCTAACCACTTTAAATTTTTTTACAACCTTTTTCATGATAAGATTCAATCTCCTTTGAGGATCTACCCTAGGCTTATTATTATCTTTCATTAAAACTCTATGTATAAAAATTAAACAGCTGGTACCTTTTATATCTACTGACATCCATCCAAAAACTTTCTTCTATCAATGTTTTCATTAATTTTTCTTCTTGAATTTGAGCCAAATCTGAGGATATTATAACTTGTAGTGTAGATGAGTTTCCTAAAAAAGTATACTTTAAATGCGTAGGGAGTACCTTCAACTCAAGTTAAGGGGGTTCTTTAATAAAAGGACTGAGAGGTTTACTATTTTTTGTAACATCTAAAAGTCAAACCTTTCCTGAACATAGTTTGAATCGTCAATCGTTATCTCTTAGGAATTGTCTCTGATATAATTATCATTTTCGTAGTCTAATCCTTGTTGTCCTATTTTCATTTCACAACTCTCTCTCTAAAATTGTTATTGCTTAGATAATCATATATATCCATTTTAAGACAATCATCTTGTTTTCCTTTAACTGGATACTTCATAGAATTTAACACATTGAAAGTAACTTCCTGGTCCTTAACTCTCATGATTATCTTTCCTTTTTGAACAACCATCATATCTTGTCTAGTAGCAAGGAATGTCTCCCTAAAATGGTTGGCTTTTTTTTATCTTCCTCTATATCTAATAAGATCAAATCTACAGGGAAGATAATTTTATCTACGTTCACTAGTACGTCTTCTTTAGCCCCTTTTAGATATGTGATCGATTGATCTGCTAACTGAAGGGTTACATTTGTGGGTGAAATCTCTCCTAAGCCTAACCTTTTGAATATCAATAAGGGCATGAAGTTAATGTTAAATATAGATTTTCCATAAAATTTTTCTCTTATCGCATAAGGAATAGTAAAACTACCAGGATCTTTAAGTTTTTGAGGATGCTTTTTCTGAATTATTGCACTGCATTCTTCACCCAGTGCCACAGTTTCATAGTCACCAAACTTCCTTTTTGTATTTAACATATCTTCCATAAACTTAACATAACTAGGCATTTTCTTCAGCACTTTTGCAAAAGGAAACTTGATTGTAGGCTTCTTAAATATCTCCAAAAACTTTGAAAATTATTGATCCAGGTTCAGTTTTCTGAGTCTCAAAGGAAATTGAAGTGGTGGTTTCTCTAAATTAATCATAGTTACAAATATAGGTTTTTTCATATCCTTAGGAACATTTTCTTTGTGTTATTAAATTTCCTCATCCTCCCTCTCAACTCCAATCACTTTTTACACTTTAATATCCAAATCTCTACCACTTTTTAGTTTGATAGCTTTAATGTTTTTTCATTAGGATTAATTTTAATGTTACTAAGAATAGTTTCTTGAGGCCTATTACTAAGTAAATTAGCAATTTGTCCTAGTTGATTGTAAATATTTCTAATTGTAGCACTCTAACTATGCAATTAATTCCCAATCTATAACACCACTTCATTCATGAACAATTTCTTCTCCTTAAATTGTTAGTTATTGTTAAAGCCAAGAGAATAAGAAGGTCTATAGTTAGTACTACCCTTGTTGTTACAAATTCCCAATGGGCTCACCTGATTGTTTCCCCATTTCTGGTTTCCACCACTGGAATTATTATTCCAATTAAAGTTAGGGTGGTTCTTCCAAACTGGGTTATAATAGTTAGAATATGGGTTATTGGGTTTATTATTAATTACATGTAAAGTCTCATATGAAGTTGATTGAGAAACAATCATTTGTCCTAATGATTTTTCCTTACTCACATGAAGTGTTTGAGGTAAGTTCCTTCCAATTTGGTCTAACTTCCTAAATATTGCAGGAACCTGAGAAACCAAAATAGAAATCACATCAGTATCATGAACATTGACTTCTTTCTTAGTATTCACCCTTTCAGAGGGCCATTGAAAGTTTTTCGTAGCCAACTCTTCAATTAAAAATATGCTTCATCAAATGGTTTTGACATTAATGAAGCACCAGCAATAGCGTCAATGATAGATCTAAGGGATCCTACTAACCCGTTATAAAATGTTTGAATAATCAACCAATCTGGCAATGTGTGATGTGGACACTTCCTAAGGAGTTCTTTAAATCATTCCCAAATTTGTATATTGACTCATGTTCATAGTGAGTAAATGAGGTAATGACAAATGGGAACTTAGTAGTTTTTTAAGGAGAAAAATACTTAGCTAGGATTATATGCACTAAATCACCCCAACTTTTTAATATATCAAAGTGCCATGGAGTTCAACCACTTCTTAACTTTATCCCTTAAGGAAAACAGAAAAAGTTTAAGTCTAACAGCATCATTTGACACATCGTCATTTTTAAATGGAGAACATTATTCTAGAAAACTAGTTAGGTGTAAGTTTGGATCCTCATATGAAGTTCCTCCAAACAAGTTGTTTTGTACCATTTGGATAATAGTTGTTTTCAGCTTAAAAAAGTTAGCTACTATAATAGGGGTTTGTATGCTAAGGTGAATTTCAACTGTTGTATTGTTTGCATAATCCATTAAAGGTCTTTATACGTGATGATGTTTATTTTCAACAGTTTGATTATCTAAGTTTTTATGTGATGTGTTTGGCATTTCTATTTAATTGTGAAGTTCTTTTAATTTTTAAAATTTTCTAATAGATCGTTCTAACTTGGAATGGTAAGGTATTAAATCTTCAAATTCTGAAATAAACATACAAAAGTAAATGTTCAAAAAATAAAATTAAACAAAACACTCAAAATACTTTTATGTATATAGATATATATA
>NW_018222214.1:390731-402923 GCF_001263595.1 Phalaenopsis equestris
TATATATATATATATATATAACATTATGAAGGCGGCGGCACTAAGTGCTCTGCTAGGGTTTCTCTCATGGAGGAGCTTCTCTGCTGCGGTTAAGTGGGTGGTGGTGCCGTGTTCTCTGGCTGCTGGGAGCTTTTTTAGTGTTCCTTTGTCTGCAAGCTTCTGGTTTGGTCCCTCTTTTTTTTGTCCTCTCAAGTTTCTGGAGTTCTGGTTATGTCACTTTCATTGAAGGGGGAGTTACTCCTTCTCTATCATTAGTGACTGGACTCCCTGGTTTTCCTTTTCTGAATTTTCTCTACTGACTTTATACAAGTTGCTGAGTTGCTACCTTCTCTAGTTCCTTATATGATTTTCTTTGGGGTGACTCCTGGTCATTGTTACATTGGTTTTCTTATAATGGCAGAGGGTTTCTCTATTGAGGTGGATACCAATGCCCAATAGACTAAGGCAACATATGTTGGAGTGGTGGGAAGAGGCCTGAACACTACTGAAAACCCTAAGGTTTGGTTTTCCCCCAAGCTTTTCATGAAGCTGCTTGCTGCTTTGGGGAAGGAGAACTGGGGAAGGAGAACTTTCCTCTTATTAATCCCCTTGGTGTGAAAGAGGGGAAGCCAGCAATTTTTTACCAAACAGATGAGTTAGATTATTTGAAGGCTGATTGTAAATTCACCCTGATTGGCAAATTCCAACTTGGTCACTCAAGGATGGAACTAGTTAGAAAATTTTTTGAGAACTTTCGTTTCAGCGGTGCATGGTAGACTGGGCTTTTGGATTGCATCTCCTCATCAAACTTTCTTTGGAAGAGGTCTATGCTAGGCTTTTTGCTAAACAAGTTGTCATATTAGAAGGAACTACAACGAGGATCATCAAGTGGAGTCCCACCTTTGATCCCAGTAAAGAACCACCCATTGTACCTATATGGTTTAAGCTACCAGGTCTGCCTCTTCACTTTTTCAATCAAAAAGTGTTGTTTAATATTGGGATGGCTTTGGGTATGCCCCTTACAATGGACTTTCCAACATACAACCTATCAAGACCTTCTGTTGTCAGAATCTTGGTGCAGAGAGACATCACTTTGCCTGAACTGAATGAAATTTGGCTTGGGATTTTGGAGAAGGGGCATTGGCAGAGAATTGGCATGGAACAAAAGCCTTATTACTGCCCACATTGCAAAATGTTTGGGCACACTCAAGATAGATGTTTTAGGTTATATCCTCTAAAAAACAAATCTAAAGAACCCAGCAAGGATGCTACTACATCTACTGCAGAAGAACCTCTGAGCACTACCAAAAATGCAACAAGCGAAAAGGATTTTCTTATTATTATTACGGGAAAATCACTGGTCACAGCCCATACTGAAAAAGACCAAGCTAGTCTATTGAATCAGGCCCTCACTACTACTATGTTACCTACTTCTCAAACTGCCCAAAGCAAATCTATCATTACCCTCTTAGAGGAAAAGGAAGTATATATTGAACCTGGTGGTAACACTAGCCCCAAACTCAAATCACATTAACAGCAAGTGGAGGAACTTAGAACTGAGAACATGCCAGTGGAGGAACTTAGGAGTCCCCCCTCTGGTGCTCTATCAGAAATGGCATTGGCATTGGAACATGATTGGCAAATCCAAAAGGCAAAAAAGAAAAAGAAGACAAATATAAAGCTTCACATGCTTCAAGAAAGCACTTCCAATGCTATTAGTAGTACTCCAAGACTAGACTCTCCTGCTAGAGCCATAAGTGGTAGAAGAAGATCTAGATCCCAACCAAACTGTCATGGTTAATTTCCTATGCTGGAATATTAAGGAAATTGCTCACCCACTCTCCCTCAAGGGACTAATATATCTCAATAAAAAACATCAACTTTGGTGCTTAGCAATATTAGAACCTCTTGTTCACAAGAACCCTCAAAAACTCTTTGCCAAGTTTCATAGCTTCTCTCAATTCACTAATGCCAGCAATAAAATTTGGCTCTTTTTCAGAAAGGAGCTAAACTGGACTGTCTTGTTGGATCATCCTCAACTTGTTCACATTTCCTTTAGTCTGAATGGGGCTTCAGCTTTAGTTACTTTTATCTATGCTGGATGCAATAAAGCTTCCAGGACTGAACTGTGGTGTATACTCCATTCTCTCAGCACAAATTTGACTGACAATTGGATGGTAATTGGAGACTTCAACTGTATTGCTAATTCTGCTGAGAAGACTGGGGGTAGAACTCCAATCCTTTATAAAATCACTAATTTCAGTGACAACATCCAAAAATATCAATTATATGATCTGGGGTTCAGTGGACCTTCCTTCACCTAGAGGAGGGGAAAGATTTGGGAGAGATTGGACAGGTTCTTAGTCGGTTCTTGACAGGTTCTTAGTCAGCAACTGTTGGCTTTCAAAATTCCTCCATACTTCAGTCACCCATCTAAGTTTAGTTGGTTTAGATCATAAGCCTCTCCTAATTTCTATTGATGCTCCCCCCTGCCCCGTCCAGCCCTCCACCTTTTAAATACCAAAACTTTTGGTCTGATCATCCTTCTTTTATTGGGTTTGTTGCTCAGCAGTGGAGAGGAATTTATCATGAAGACCCCCTTATCAAACTCTGGCTACTTCATCTCAAAATCAGCAAAGCCCTCAGACACTGGGGTTGGAATACTTTTGGTAAAATATTTTTGAATGTGGAGATTGCTAAAAAGCAAGTAAAATCTATTGAAACGGATGTCATTAACAATGATTCCAAAGAGAGTTCTCTGATCATTGCCCAATAAAAGATACTCAATGCTATTGATAAGCAGGAATATCTCCTTAGCCAAAAAGTTGCCATCTATAATTCTAAGGATGGGGATAGAAATACTAAGTTCTTTCATGCTTATATCATATACAAAAGGAAATGCAACACCATCCATGGTATCCAAGATGCTGATAGGAACTGGGTGTCTAAGAATGAAGAGATTGCTGAGAATGTTGTTCAGTTCTTCCATAAACTTTTAACTCAGCCAGCTATTGATAGACCCCCCATTGATGGAAATGTCTTTATTGCAGAAAGAACTTACACTAGCACTTTAAATTTGACCTACACCCCTGAAAAGGAGGAAATCTGGCAGGCAATAAACTCTATTGACAACACAAAGACTGCTGGGCCAGATGGGTTTACAGCAGACTTCTACAAGATAACTTGGAGTGTCATCAAACATGACCTCATTAAAGGCATCCAAAGCTTCTTCCAGGGAAATCACATTCCAATCTACTTCTATGCTTCTTGCTTAGTTCTCATCCCAAAACAAGCTGAAAGGAAAAAATGGAACCATTTTAGACCAATCAGCCTCATACTTGTTTTCTTCAAGATTATTAGCAAGATTTTGGTGGCAAGACTCCAACCTCGTCTTGGGAGATTGATCAGACCAAACCAAACTGCATTTGTCAAGGGAAGAACAATTGCTGAAATTGTCTTACTTGCTCAAGAACTGCTGCTTGATCTTGATAAAAACTATAGGGGGGGATATGATATACAAGCTGGATATTTAGAAGGCTTATGACAGTATTAGTTGGGATTTCGTCATAGAGGTGTTGAAGGCCCGAGGTTTCCCTATGAATTTTTGTCAGCTGATGGCTCAATTCCAACAATCACTCCATTATACTTAATGGGAAAACTTGAGGTCATTTCACTGACACCAGGGGGCTACCTCAAGGGGATCCTCTCTTCCCTTGAGGATTCCCTTGAACTATCTCTCAAGAATGCTAGACACCTGCCTCCTCACCAACTCTTATGCCAGGTATCATCATTAATCCAATATTGGTATCTCTCATTTGGTTTGTGATGATGATATGTCAAGGGCTAATAAAAATGTTGTTAAGAAAGTGGCTAGGTGTCTTAAACTTTACAGAACTCTGAACTTATCTTCAACAATGATAAGTGCAATGTTATTTTTAGCAAGCACTCTTCCTCCATCAACACAAATTAGATTCTAACATATACAAAATTCTCTGAAGTCATAGGCCCCCTCAAATATCTTGGAGCTACTCTTTTCAAAGGAAGAGTGAAACAAACCCAATTTGATGAAGTCATTGGAAAAATTTCTGACCAGCTGTCCAATTGTACCTTCTCATTCCTATCCAATGGGGGTAGAATTACACTTCTTAAAAGTATTCTTACCACATTCCCCTCATACTTATTACAGATGACAACCATGAAAAAGAGCTCCCAACTTCAGATAGAGAGACTTTTCAACAGATTCTTATGGGCTGGGGGCAGACAACAGCTTCATTGAGCCAGTTGGCAGAAGGTTGCTAAGTTTTTTACTGTTGGTGGCCTGGAGTTCAAAGGGCTGAATCAACTGCAATAGATCAACTTTTGCAAAATGTGGGTGGCAACAGGACTATATCTGGGCAAAGTATATGAGGGGGAAATATTGTAAAGATGTTCATCCAAACCTAATCAATAAGAAGAATGGAGACTCCAAGATCTGGTCCAACAAGTTAAAAGTCAGAAAGATGGCTGAAGATCTTTTCATTTGGGACCTGTGGAAAGGAAATATTAACTTTTGGCTGGACCATTGGTGTCTAAAAGAGATGGTGGACCCTTCATCCAATGCTCTAAATCTAAAACTCAAAGTTTCTGATTGTTGGGAAGGTGAAAATTGGTCCTTAAATACCTTAAAATCTCTAGTAAAAGATGGTTCTTCCCAAGCTATCTCCCAATTTGTCTTTGACATATCAAGGAAGAACAGAATTAAATAGATTATCAATAACAGAAATTGCAACATTTCCAAGTCCATCTACCTAAAGCTTTATAATTGGACTGAGGTCCCTTGGGGGGAACTCTTATGGAACAAATTCCTGACCCCATCCATGTCTTTTCTTGGATGGAGAATATTTCAAAAACTTCTGCCCACTGATGATATCCTGAAGCTAAAAGGTCTAAGTGGGCCATCTAGATGCCATCTTTGTAAAGCTAAGGAGGAGACCATATCTCATTTATTTTTTTATTGCACCTTCTCTAAACAAGTTTGGAGGGAATTCTTAAACAAATTGCTACTAAACACTCTCAACCTCCATTGGCTGAGTTTGACTGAATGTTGGAGCTGCTCGAAGAAGGGAAAAGGAAGAAGGTAAAAGCTAGACCTATCTCCTTCATTGTCTCTTTGTTCATTTGGATGGAGAGAAAAACTGTTAAATTTGAAGATGTTTCTGCATCTGCCAGTAGGGTGGCCAGAAACTGCTGCTCCTATCTACTCAAGATGACAAGACATAAAGATTTCCCTCAGATATGTAAAGTGCAGGCAGCTGAACCCACCAAGTCTCCCAAAGTGACCATGGTCTGTTGGAAAGCCCCATCCCACTCATGTATCAAAGTTAACATTGATGGTAGTTTTTCCAGTTTTGGTGCTGGTAAGGGGGGAGTGTTTAGAAATCACAAAAGCAGATGTCTCCTTTGGTTCTCCTCCCCCATCCTTGTTGGTGATGCTTTGGAAGCTGAACACATTGTTGTTTATTGGGCAATAAGGTTGTCCTTATTATCCAAATGGTGTAATCTGTGGGTGGAGGTGGACTCTGAGAACCTCCTGATGCTGCTACAGGATATGGATGCCCCTTCTTGGAGATTGTCACAATGGCTACAAAAAATACATCATCTTAGAGCCTCTATATATGTCAAGTTTTGTTTCATCTATGAGGGGAATAACCCTACCAACTAGCTTGCCCGAGAAGGGCTAATATCTACTGAAATCAATGTATTTTCTTCCTCACCCTCCCCCCTACCTTTTTTGTTAGAAACTGACCTTCTTAAGGTCCCTCATCTTAGATTTGTAACTGATTTTGAAATGAAGTAAAATATTTTCTTATACATAAGCAACATCATATTCGAACTTCTGTCTTGTCAAATCATCATTGTGTGCATTTATGGCCTCCAGATTTTCCATTCTACTCTCTATTCTCAAGATATCTCCTTGTTTGATCATCATCTACTCCATAAGTTCTTGGATAGTAGGGGTGCTAGAATTAGTACTTGAAGTAGAAGGAATATCCCTGGCCCTACTTCCAGATCTCCATCCAACATGAGATTCATAAGTCTTTATATTGGCAGGCCCAATAGGTTTTAAAGGTTCAATCTTCTCCTCATCCACCCTAAAATTAACTCCTGCCTGTTCACATAGTGTGAAGATCAGGGCAGGGTGTGCTAAACTACTAGTAGTCTCTTTAAATGCAATAGATCGAGTGTTTGTATAAATAATAGAGCGAACATCTATTCTTCTCATCTACTGGAAATAAAAGTTCAAGATGGCTCTATCTTTTGTAACCTCATTATGATGATTTATCGGTATCATTCTACCATAAATAAAGTAGTGTCAGGCCTTAGATACTACATTTAACATAGAAAGAGAAAAGTTTACCTTAACACCATTCTTCACTTTCCAATCTCGTCTTCCATCAATAAAAAAATAAATAACTTCATCAAAGGCCTCATTTGTAGCAAAAAAAATGATTTGTACTGGCAGTTATACACATCTTCTAACTGATAAAATTCATTAATTTTCCTTCGAGTGAACTCCACCATTTTCCCACGAACAACACATAGTCTTCAGATGTCTCCTTAAAATTGGCATAGAACTCCATCACTACACAAATAATAGCCTCGGCAATAAAGTAACAAAAATTTTCCCACTACTGAGCATTGATTATTCTTTCAACTTCTCCACCCGGATTTTTAAATCCTCGATCCAGAATCACTTTTTTTGTTGTAAGTGGACTATTGAAACAAATGTTGGCTTTGTAATTGACAAACTTTTGATCATCAAAATCCATCTTTCTCTTTCCTTTGCTCATTCTTGGTGCCATAATAAATCTAAGAAAATTTAAAAAAATCCAAATAAATTCTCAAAAATTCTGAAGATCACAATTTGGAATGTTTTAAACTTAAATCTACTAAGTAAGAGTTCTTCACCAAAGTATTTTCTTAAAATCTTCAAAAAAAATTCAAAATTTTAGTTCTTGGCAATGTAAGAAATGTCCTTAGTGAAAATCAAAAATTTTGAGTTCAAAGTGTAGCTCTTACCTAGAGACGATGAAATTAAAACTTTGTTTGCCTTAAAATTGCATCAAATTCGAGCAATAGCAAGCCCTAGGTGCAAAAATGGGAGGTTGAAGGTGACTCAAAGAGTAAAAATGGTGTTTTACTGTGTAAATGGTGTTTTACTGTGTAAATAGTGAAGTTTTAGGTGTTTAGGTGGTTTTCAGGTCCAGGACAATGTTTGTGCCCATGTCGGCACCGTCGGCGCCAGTGGCCAAAAATTAATTTTTCTATTTTTGCAAATTTCAATTTTCTTTCAATTTAATTAAAAATCTATTTAGACTTTTTGAATGCTATTTTTCATCTTAAAATAACTCACAAACAAGTATTTTCACATTCAACACCAAACTAACTTTATATATGAAAATACACTTTTTACAAATACATTTTTCTAACATCCTTTAAAGCAAACTAAATTCTAATTCAGCGTCAAAATCATACCACAGCACTAGAATGCTGACATAAAACTATACACAATCAAAATCAATAGAGTTGTACGTCAAAGTAAAGTAAATCAAATCCACACAATTACATTAAAAACATAGATACTTTAAAATAATAGAGAGTCCAACTTCTTCAATTATTTTGCCTTATCTTCAGTACTTTCTCCTCCTCTAATATCTCCCAGAGACTGGTAATGGACATACAAATTGTAGAAGGGTCGGTACAAAAATTGATCTATCAAATTTTCATCGATCCATCTTTTTTTCTTGAACATCTGCACCAATCCATTAAAAATCTATTTAGACTTTTTGAATGCTAATTTTCATCTTAAAATAACTCACAAACAAGTATTTTCACATTCAACACCAAACTAACTTTATATATGAAAATACACTTTTTACAAATACATTTTTCTAACATCCTTTAAAGCAAACTAAATTCTAATTCAGCGTCAAAATCATACCACAGCACTAGAATGCTGACATAAAACTATACACAATCAAAATCAATAGAGTTGTACGTCAAAGTAAAGTAAATCAAATCCACACAATTACATTAAAAACATAGATACTTTAAAATAATAGAGAGTCCAACTTCTTCAATTATTTTGCCTTATCTTCAGTACTTTCTCCTCCTCTAATATCTCCTCCTCTAATATCTCCCTCCCAGAGACTGGTAATGGACATACAAATTGTAAAAGGGTCGGTACAAAAATTGATCTATCAAATTTTCATCGATCCATCTTTTTTTCTTGAACATCTGCACCAATCCTGCTTCAATTGTTCCAGTATGATCAAAGTTCTCCTTCATCCTCCAATCTAGGTGATCAAAAAGGTGGTTAAGATTTCATATTGCATTCGTAATACTCTGAAGTTTTCTTTCTATTTTCTTCATTTTTTTTCTCTAAAGCTAATGAACTTCCAACTGTTTGTGGCATCAATGGTGTTGAAGCATGTGATGAATGATCTAAAATGATATCTAATGCTTCATTTCCATTCCTAGTATAATTATCACAATAGGAATCATGGGCTCCCAAGGCAATAAAACTTTCTCCCAACATTTATATGAAACTTGAGATTGACTGCAAAGTAGGAAAATTGTGGAAGGATGCCCCAGTCCATATGATGGCCAATTCATAATAATACTCATTATAGATTTGAAAATAATTGATCCCACATCAATGGGTTTTTCCATTTGAATGCAATAGTTTAAAATGACACTTTCTCTTGTAACTCTACTAATATTTATGATAGGGAGTAAGTTTACAGATATTAAGAAATGTCATTATTTTGATATTGGATTAAGCAGTGAAACAGAGAAACTAGTGTATCCCTCATCCCTGATTTCCCAATTATCATTTTCATCCGTCATAAAATTATATACATCTGGCATCATCTCTCTTCATTGGAATAAAATTTGTTTAATGACAGATTTGAACATTTTCTACCATATACAAATTATTAATTTGAGCCAAAGTAAATGGTACAGCCTTACCCCATATACAAATTATTATTTTGAGCCAAAGTAAATGGTACAGCCTTACCTCGAACGAAGATGAATCCTTGGGTAATTCCATGTAAGTTAGCATAGAATTCCTTTACCACTGGTACAACAACTGCAGTGGTAATGTAGCACAGAACTTTTCAATGCCTCTGTACAATGATTTTCTCAATCTGTGAACTTGGATTACTCAATCCATGATTGACAAATCCTCTCTCCTTGATAAGTCTTTTTTTGTAATGACTTTGTCGTATAATCTCTACACGTCAAAACTTATAAACTTTCTTCTTTTGAAAACTTCATACCTTGAAGTATTTATGGAATCGGAAGCCATGAAATTTGAAATTATAAAGTTTCTAGACATCCAAGGCAGCTTTTTAGACCTTTAAAAACACCTCTCATGGTTATTTAAGAGTGAAATCTTGCCAAAGTTCGTCAAATTTGTTCTACACGAGCAAAACTGCTCGGCACGGCGTTGACCTCCTGATGGCGTTGTCGTTTCCATGGTACATTAGGCGGGCACCATCAGTGCCTATTCTGGCACCGTCAACGCCTATACTGGCACCGTCAGCGCCCATTCTGGTGTCATCGATGCCAGAAGCCAAAATTACGTCTTTTAATTTTTTTTGTTCAATTTGATTTCAAATTTTCCTCCAATACCAATATTTATCTCAATTTATGATATAGAAAATTGTGTAGGATTTAAAAATATTATTATCTCCTGATACATAAAAATGCTTATTAAACAACATAGTAATATATAGATATATATATATATATATCGGTTGCCTCCCACAAAGCTCTTAGTTAAAAGTCGTCAGCCCGAAGTACCATTATTTAATCGGGATGACTTAAAATTAAAATTTCTTTAAATTGTGATATGTGTCCTTCATAATAATGTTTCAATTGATGCCCATTAACTTTAAATATATTTCCAGTTTTAGGATCTTTAATAACAACATTTCCATAATGATAGAATTCAATAACCTTAAATGGTCCTAACCATCTGAATTTCAGTTTTCCTCAAAATAATCTCAATTTTGTATTATATAGTAAAACTTCTTGTCTAGGTTCAAACTTTTTTCTTAATAATCTTTCGATCATATAATATTTTCATTTTCTTTTTATATATTTTTGCATTATCATATGCTTCATTTCTAATCTCCTCAAGTGCATTGAGTTGCAATAATTTTTTCTCACAAACATCTTTAGATTAAAATTAAATTCCTTAATAGCCCAAAATGCTTTATGCTCCAATTATACTAGTAAGCGGCATGCTTTTTTCCAAAAATAAGTCTACATGAGGACATTCCAATAGGAGTCTTATAAGCAGTTTTGTATGCCCATGATGCAGTATCTAATCTAGCAGACCAATCCAATATCTAGCAGACCAAATCTAGCAGACCAATCCAATTTATAAGGATTTACAATTTTTTCTTAAATTCATTTTAATTAACAGTTTGATATTTTTGCTAGACCGCTGGTCTAAGGATGATAAGCAATAGAGAATCTATGTATAATATCATATTTTTTAATCATTTTTTTTATTCTCTTATTCCTAAAATGGGATCCTCCATCAATAATAATTACTCTCGACATTATATATCTTGTAAAAATATTTTTTTAAAAAAAACTTAGAAACACTCCGAGCATCACATTTAGGTACAACAACAACTTCAATCCATTTGGACATATAATCAACAACAAGTAATATATATATAAATTTCCAAATGAAGGCATAAACGGTTCCATAAAATCTAATCCCCAAACATCAAAAATTTCAACTTTCAATGTATAATTTAGAGGCATTTCATTTCTTCTAGAAATATTTCCTACTTACTGGCATCGATAACATGTTTTAATATATTCATTAACATCTCTAAAAAGAGTAGGCCAATAAAATCTAGCTTGTAAAATTTGATATGCAGATCTATTTGTTCCAAAATATCCTTTAAATTCAGAATCATGACATCTTTCAATTATTTGTTGAGTTTTTTCATAAGGCACACACCTTCTAATAATTAGATATTTACATTATTTATATAAATATGGGTCATCCCAAAAATAGAATTTTGAATCATGTATAAATTTTTTTGATTTTTTATTCTTAATATTAGGTGGTAGAGTCTCACTTACAATATAATTTACTATATCAACATACCACGATATTTTCATTTCATCAATATTATATAATTTTTCATCAGGGAAATTTTCTAAAATATCATTTGCAAAATTAGTTAATATTTATTTTTCTATATTAGACAAATGATCAACTATTTGATTATCATTTCCCTTTCTATTAACTACCATAAAATTGAACTCTTGCAATAGAAGTATCCATCTAATCAATCTTGGTTTTGCATCCTTCTTTTGCATCAAGTATTTGATAGCATAATAATATGTATGCACTATATATTTGGTTCCAATCAAGTAAGGTCTAAATTTATCAAAAGCATAGACAATAGCTAATAAAATTTAGTAAAACTAAATACATGGAATGCAATTTTATTAGTATTAGCTCTAGTGACAGTAGTGTAACTTTGGGTGATCAAATTATTAAAAAGTTTGAACAATTTAGATATCTTGGGTCCGTTGTTCAAAGCGATGGTGATATAGATGGGGATGTTAATAGTAGAATTCAAGTTGGTTGGTTGAAGTGGGGGAATGTTGTGTGATAGAAAAGTACCACTTAGACTGAAAGGAAAATTTTATATGATAGTGGTGAGACCTGCAATGCTCCATGGCGCTAAATGTGGGCCTTTAAAAGAGAAGCATAATAATATTTTAAGTGTTTCCAAGATGAGAATTATTAGGTGGATGAGTGGCTTTACACTTAAAGATAAATTGTGAAATGAATATATTTGTGATAGGGTTGATGTAGCTCCTGTGACGGACAAAATTAGAGAAAGTCATCTTAGATGGTTTGGTCGCAATAAACTTCGACCATCTGATGATCCGATTAGGAGAGTAGATGTTTTAGATTAGACTTGTGTTAAGAAAAGCAGAGGTAGACCTAGGAATACTTGAGCTTATTTTATTAAAAATTATATTAATTTAATATAACTAAATGAAAATATGACACTAAATGGGATGCAGTGGAGAAAAAGGATTCATGTAGTTGGCCCCACGTAGTAGGATTAAGGCTTTGTTGTTGTTTTTGTTGTTTTTGTATAGACAATAGCTAATAAATTTCTT
>NW_018222214.1:403014-413141 GCF_001263595.1 Phalaenopsis equestris
CCAATAGCATAATCACTAGCATCGCACATTATTTCAAATGGTTTCTCCCAATCAGGTGGGACTATTATAGGTGCAGTGATTAATTTTTCTTTCAATAATTCAAATACTTTTATGCATTCCTCATTAAAATAAAATTTTGTAACTTTTTCTAAAAGTTGGCATAATGGCTTAGTTATTTTTGAAGAAATTTTTATTTAACGCCTCTAGAAACCAACATGTCCTAGAAAACTTCTTACCCATCTAACCATAGTCGGTGGTGGTAATTTTTCAATAACTTGAATTTTTGCAGGATCTACATCCATGCCATTTTCAAAAATTTTATGCCCAAATACAATTCCCTTCTGTAACCATAAATTGACATTTTCCCTAATTTAGTACTATTTGATACTAAGTTGATATTTAATTAATTAAATATTTAATTAGTATATTGTTTATACATGATACATCTAATGTTTTAATTTAAAATCCTAAATACTGAGAAATCTTCCATAAATACTTTCATTCCATGTTTAAACAAATTACTGAATATTGACATCATACATCTTTGAAATGTCGTAGGTGCATTGCATAGTCCAAAAGGCATTCTACGAAAAGCAAATGTTCCATAAGGGCTTGTAAATGTTGCCCTCTCTTGATCCTTAAGAGAAATTAAAATTTGATGATAACTGGTATATCCATCTAAAAAATAGTAATATTTGTTTTCAACCAATCTATCCAACATTTGGTCTAGAAAGGGAAAGGAAAGTGATCTTTCCTGGTGGCCATGTTTAATTTTCTATAGTCTATACAAATTTGCCAACCAGTAACTTGTTTTATTGAAATTAATTTATTTTTCTCATTTACTTCAATGTGCACTCCTCATTACTTTGGAACACAGTGAATTGGACTCCCCCAAGCACTGTCTGAAATAGGATATATAATTTCAGCATCTAACCATTTTAAGATTTATTTTTTAATTACTTTCATTATTGGGTTTAATCTGCTCTGAAGATCAGCTTTAAGTTCGTATTGTTCATCTAATAGAATTATGTGCGTACAAATTGAAGGACTAATTTCTTTAATATCTGCTAAAGTCCATCCAATAGCCTTTTTATATCTTTTTAACATTTCTATTAATTTTTGTTCTTGAATTTCAGTTAACTCAGAAGATACAACAACAGACAATGTAGATGAATATCCTAAAAACACATAGTTTAAATGGGCAGGTAATACTTTCAGTTCAAGTTCAGGTGGTTTAATACTTGAAGGAATAAGATTTTTATTATCATTTTCCAACAAATCTAAAATATCAAATTTGTCCTGAATATAATCTAAATTTTCTTCTTTTATTTCATTCTCATTCTCACTAAATTCTTCTTGCCTTAATTTTTCTTCAAACTCTTTTTTAAATTGCTCATTACTTAGATAATCAGTAACTTCCATCCTAAAACATTCATTATTTTTTTTTATTGCAGGATATTTCATAGCTGTTGCAATATTAAATGTTATCTCTTGCATTAACTATCATTATTAATTCTCCTTTTTGCACATCTATAACTGCTCTCCCTATTGCAAGAAATGTTCTCCCCAAAATAATAGGAATCTCTTTATATTCCTTCATATCTAATAATATAATGTCTACGGAAAGATAAATTTATCCACTTTTACTAATACATCTTCTATAACTCCTTTAGGATAGGTTATTGATCAATCAGTTAACTGAAGAGTTATAGTAGTAGGGGAAATCTCTCCTAAATCTAAACATTTAAAAATCGATAGAGGCATAAGATTTATATGATACTTGCTCCTAAATCACATAAGGTTTTTCCATAAAACTTTTCACCAATTGCACAAGGTATAGTAAAACTATCAGGATCTTTTAACTTTTTAGGAAGCTTTTTTTGAATAATAGTGCTACACTCTTCACTAAGTGCAACGGTCTCATGATCTATAAACTTCCTTTTCTTGTTTAGTGTACCTTTCATAAATTTTACAAAACTTGACATTTGTTCCAAAGTCTCAATGAAAGGAATGTTTATCGTTAAATTTTTAAGGATTTCCAAAAATTTTGTAAATTATTTATCTTTATTCTTTTGCTTTAGTCGTTGAGGAAACAAAGGTAATGGTTTTTCTAAGGGAACTTATATTTGTTCATTTTCATTATGGTCATCTTCCATCTCTTCCTTCTCCTCATCAATTTAAGTTTCTCTTTGGATTCTTGTTTCAACTTCTTCTCCACTTTGTAATTGAATAGCTTTAATTTGCTCCTTATTTTGATCTTTGGATTAACTTTCACACTACTCAAAAGATTTCCTGAAGGTCTGTTACAAAGTGCAGTAGCAATATGTCCTAATATATTTTAGATTTTTAATATTTTTAATAATAGCCCCTTGATTTTTTATTTGATTTCCCTTATTCAACATTACTTCTTCCATCATCAACTTCTTTTCCTTAACTTGTGGGTTAGGGTTAGAGTTAAATCCAAGAGGATAATAAGGTCGATAATTAGGATTTCCATGATTATTTAAATTTCATGAGGGGTTCAATGAATTGTTATAATTATTTCAACTAAAATTAGGGTGATTTTTTCATCCACGGTTGTAATAGTTAGATTAGGGATTGTTATTTTGATTATTTATAACATTTAAAGTTTCATAGGATGATTGAGCATCAATTATCTGCCTAGTGAATTTTCCTCTAATACTGGTGGCATTTGAGAATTGTTCACTCCAATTTGATCAATCTTTTCTAATATAGTAGCAATTTGAGATGCTAAAATAGGCATTGCATCAGAGTCATGAATACTAGCTACTCTCTTAGGTTTTACCTGTTCAGAGTGCCATTGAAAATTATTAGTAGTCATTTCTTCTATTAAAGAGTATGCTTCATCAAAAGGTTTTGACATTAGTGATCCACCTGCAGCAGCTACTATAACAGATCTAAGTGATCCTACTAATCCATCGTAAAAAAGATTGAATTATTAACTAATCTGGTAAAGCATGGTGTGGACATTTTCTAAGCAGATCCTTAAATTTTTCCCAGGCTTCATATATTGATTCCCCTTCAAACTAACAAAAAGATGTAATATCGTTTCTAAGCTTAACGGTTTTTTTATGGTGGAAAATATTTAGCCAAGAATTTTTGTGATAGTTTTCCCCAAGTTTTAGATCCAGGTGCTAATGAATTTAACCAAGCTTTAGCTTTATCCTTTAATAAAAAAAGGAAAAAGTTTGAGCTAACAGCATCATTAGACACTCCCTCATATTTAAAAGTAGCACAAATTTTAAGAAAGCTAGCAAGATATAAGTTAGGATCTTCGATAGGTGTTATTCCAAACTGATTATTTTGTATCATTTGGATAATAGTAGGTTTAAGCTTAAAAGAATTAACAGCAACATCAGGATTTTGAACAGTTAAGTGAAGAGACATAACATCTCAGATCTTACATGTTTTCACAATAAATATTAACATCTTAACTGGCCAAATTAAAAAGTAAATGAAGTACAAGGATTATAATCATCACAACTTATTCTGGCACTAAAGACTAATACTTCACACAACTTCCATCCAACACTTAATCACTTATCATTTTAAAGAAAAAGGTAAAGAATGCTACTCATAATTCATGGAGAAAACACAACCACACTTAAGTTTAAAAGTAAAAATCATGTAAACACACAAGAAATCTAAACTAAAACCAAATGTAGTCACAAAGATAAATACTTATCTCAAATTCCTCTCCACCAAACTCTTGCAGTTCCGTTGAATCTCTTATCTTCCTTTCTCTTAAAATACTCTCTACTAACACACTACAACGCCTCCCTTTCTTCTCTTTAAGAGTATCCTATTTTTTTATAAGAGTATCCTATTTTTTTGTATCCTATTTTTTTTATAAGAGTGGTAGAATGATGTCTCTTCAAGAGGGGGCGGCGGTGGCTAATTAAGTCCCCATTTGATCATTCAATCCAAGTCTTCTTTTATTATGTTCCAAAATGTATTTTGGTGTCTCTTCAAAAATGTGCCCACATTCAATGAATCTTCCAAGAGTTGCCTGTTTTCAATAGCCATTTGAATGTATTTTCTAGCCCATTAACCATAAAGCACATTTTCATCAAGAGTTGCTTCAAACACCGCTTCAAAATTCATTCAAATTCATTGAATTTTCAAATAACTACCTCTGGTGCATAAGCGCAAGGTATGTGGCACTTAGCGCAACCTTCTTTGTTTTCCTCGCGATTAAGCACCAACCCTGGGCGCTTAGGTGCTATAGTTGATTTGCACGCCTTTTTCATGTTTGCTCCATATTTGATCATTTTTCACTTCTTTTATCATTTTTCATCCATTTGATCGTACCTAAAAGAAAAACACATAAATACATTCAATTAAAGCCCAATATCCTCAAAAATAGGTATAAATATGTGTACATAAATGCTATATATTTTAGGTGTATCAGCTAACCCAACCTAATTCATGCTAACATAGCTCAAATGGCTCCCCAAGTCAATCTAACTTAAGGTGTGTTTGGAGCAGCTTGTGCTTATCTAGAAAAGCTATTTATCCTGAAACAAAGCCCGCGAGTGACCTGCGAGGTTCAACCTGCTGCCTGAGTTTAGTGTAAAAACCCAACTGCGTTTTCGGTTAAGCTACCAAAATGTGTTTTCCGTGGCATTTTGAAAACACCTCTTGTACTTATAAGCTACCCCAAATAGTCCCTTAACCTGGATCGACGCTACTCGAGACTCAATTTCAAGCTTAGCTTAAGTCTCAATGAAATTTTAACTATGGATTGAATTAAGTCTAACCAAACTTAGACTTAAAAAGATAACTCAAGTCTAAATTAACTTGGATCTCATCTAAGTCTACTTTAACTTAAACTTGATTTAACCTACGATTTTAACTTGGATCAACCCAGCTCAACCTGGTTTGGTCACAAGTTAACCTAACTTAGTTTAACTTGGCTTATCTCTCATCAATCTAAACCAAGTAAGAATATTTTGACCCTAACTGAACTAAGTCAACCTGGGTCAATCCTATTAAACTTTGATCAATTTAAACAAGTTTGAAGATAATTTGAGAGAAAACTAGCCTAACTCAAGTTAACTCAGATTCCTTAGAAACTTATCTAAGATCACTTCAACCTAACATGAACTCTTCTAAAATTAGCCTAGACCTAGGAGACTGAAGGTTAAGAAGGGTTTGAGTTCTCAATCATGAACGAAAATACACTTAGCCTCAAATGAGAATAATTTGGGTCAAGGTACAAACCAAACTAAACGAAACAAAAAAAAATTCACCCTAAAAGCTACTAAAAATTAAACCTGAATCCAAAAATTTAACCTAGTTTGAGAAGATATTTTCAAAAAGGTAACTCATAAATTCTAACAAAATATCTTCCAATCACTTGTGACTAATCATACTGCAAACCCTAATGACAGTGGGATGACGGTCATGCCAAACAACAAAAATAAAACACAAAATGACAAAACAAAAGAAAATCTAATTGGCTAAGAAGTCTTAAGCAACCTAAAATTTTCACGCCCTAAAATATGAAAAAGTCATTAAAACTTTAATGAAACCCTAATGAACAAAGATTACGTAATGCAACTTTAACCCCTATCATCCAGGCCTACGAAGATCTTTTGA
The DNA here is from genome assembly GCF_001263595.1 of Phalaenopsis equestris. Lineage (NCBI taxonomy): Eukaryota > Viridiplantae > Streptophyta > Magnoliopsida > Asparagales > Orchidaceae > Phalaenopsis > Phalaenopsis equestris. The sequence goes on from NW_018222214.1 coordinate 408,637, forward strand.
ACGATGCAACCCATGGCTCCCAGTAGGAATCTTCCGATAATCTTCCGATCAAAGTAGGTTTGATTATTGATCCCAAATACCTAATGCTTATCCACAATATAGCAATAGTTATGATGGTATCTTTCTCTTATATTTCCTTATTTTGCAATAAAACCAAAAAATTGATCCTGAAGAAAAATAAGAATTTAACTTTTTAATTTATATATATTTACATTTGGACACTACGCAAGTATACGTATCGTTATCAAGTAATATAGGACTTTTTGATTAAGACCTGAATATCAAACCCACATGGAAGATTATGCAATATGCACTTTTTATAAAGTTTTTTTAATTTTTAAATAGATAATTACTTAAACTAAAAACAATTTTTATAAGAATTTAAAATTTAAATATATTTGGTATTTTTGATATTTTAACGAACAGTAACAACTTAAAAAGATAACTAAGATTTTTGTAGAAAAAAAGTATTTAATATGAAAATATCTTTCTTTCTATTATGAATCAATAATAAGTATAGGAGTTCTATTATGGAAGTATATAAATTGTGTTGTGCCAAATAGGAGCAACAATTTTCTTTACCCTTACTAGAGATGCTATAAAGAACATTGGCTAATTTAAAGTTTGAATAGTTCTGAAGACCGGTTAGGCAGGGAAGATACTAGCTCTCACTCTAGAGTTCCCTCGATTCCCTCCATCTAGGGGCTAACATTCTCATATCAGAAGCTAAAACAATAAACCAAGTTGGGGGCTTTAACCTGTCACTTTAAATTCCTCTAACTTTACACCCATCAATTAATATTTCTCTATTTATTTGCACTCAATCATATGAACTACATTCTCATTCATATAACCTCATGTGATTCTTTCTAATTGTTGACTGAGACATTAGCAGTCCGGTTCTTACATGTTCTCACAATAAATTTTAATATATGTATTGGCCAAATCAAGAAGTAAACGAAGTGCATGGATTTAAATCATCACAACTTCTTCCAACATTAAAGATCAATACTCTCCACAACTTCCATACAAAACTTAATTACTTATCATTTTAAGAAGAAAGATAAATAAAACTACTCAGAATCCATGGAGAAAACAAAACCATACTTTAGATTAAAAGAAGAAATCATTGTAAAACCAACAACAAGTCTCGATTAAAACCAAAAGTAGTCTAAAAAAAAAGATAAAAACCTATCTCAAGATCTCCACCAAACTCTTGAGGTTCCTTTGAATCTCTTCTTTTTTATAATCACTCAAAATAAAATAACAAAAAGGATAAAGTAAATAAAAAGCGATTCCTGAAAATCTCTCTGAACTAACTCCACAGAGAGGAACTTTCAAAACTTGCCAATATTTTCAGGATTCTTTTCTAAGTCATCTCTTCTTCACTTTATAGTTTTGCAAGAGGTTCCATGGGATCTCTTCAAAATGTGTCTTGATTCGATGTCTTTCATGATAATTTTCATCAATGGTGGTTACAACCACCTATTAAGCCAATGGTCGCCTCAGAAACCTCTTTGAAATTTGTGAAAACTGATTTTACTCATCTAGTAACTGCCACTGGCGCTTAAGCGCGGGGTCTCAGCACTTAGGCGCGGCCTACTCTATTTAACCGGCGCTTAAGAGCTGGATCTGGTGCTTAGGCGCCAAAACTCTTTTGCACAATTTTTCACCTTTTTGCTCCAAATTTGATCCTTTTTCACTCCTTTAAGCATTTTTTCCATTTTTACTTATATCTGCAAGAAAAAAACAAAAATACCTTCCACTAAAGCGCAATATCTGAAAAATAGGTATAAAAAATGTGTCTAAAAATACTATATATTTTAGGTGTGTTAATTACCTCTCATACTAAGTAGATCAAATAACCTAACAACCGTGGGATGATAGAAAGCCACGGGCATCTTAACTAGGTAATCCAAAATGAATGTAATAACCAATCAATTTAATCAAAACATATTTTGTGCCAACTTTATTTTTTGGGGTTGCTGAAAACAAGAGACAAATTTCACTTGAGATTTACGTTGCATGTTATTAGGGTGTGCTAACTCTATTTTATAGGAATGGACATTCAAAACTCAGAGCGAAAGAATGACCCCCAACCAACTATTGATAACAAAACAAAACTCGATAATTCAAAATTTTTAGGAGTCCACTTCCCTTAGGATAAGGCTTTGAATTTTTTTCCTTGAAAACGACATTTAAAAACTTCTAAGGATGAGTTACAACCTTAATTGGGAGTTTTCTTAAAAAATTTCCAGATGTAATTATTTGTATAGGATTTCCCTTATAGGAAGAAGCAAACCCCATAGTAGTTAAAATAACCTAAATCTCAGGTTGTGGGTTTGCTTTTGTTAGGTCTTCTTCGCAAATATGGCTCCGAGGTGTCTTTAACCAACGTGCTTCACAGCTATCTACACAATATCCACTTCACCAATTCACTTTACAAAAGTGAACCCCAGCGTTTCTTTTGTTTGTTCCCAGTGTTTCTTTTGTTTGTCATCATAATTGCATGCCTTAGCCCTTCGCTCTCTTCTCTCTTCAGATCACCTACACGATCAGAGAGAGAACTCTTCATAGAGAAAGGGCTATACAATGAGATACAAACTGGTGAATCCACGATAATGATACAATAACAGCAGAATGACGACAGCATGGTAGCAGTGTGACAAATTAATGTGTGTGTGTGTTTTGGCGTATAACAAAAAAAAACCAAATACGTAATGAAAATATTTGAGGCTCCGACAGAAAACCCTTCTCAAAACATCACCCTGCTTCCTCTCTTCACACTGCACTAAAACAATCACGGAGTTTCCTCCTCTCTCCTGAGTAGAAGCCAGCCATGGGAACTTCAGTCCAGGCGATGCCTCTCTGCAGCATGTACTGTGAGAATCCTCTTTGCTAATTTCTTTTAATAAATGGATTCAACTTTCTCTTGGATTGTTGATGGAATGACTTACTATTGAAATATAAACTTGATTTTAGTTGTTTAAATAAAGCCAAATAAGAGCCTAATTTATAGAAGCATGTCTCATCGAGAAGTTTATTTTAGAATGTATGGTAGGTATGGAATTATTGTGTGATGGGTATGGAATTATTGTGTGATAGGTATGTAATTATTGTATGGTAGGTATAGAATTATTGTTTGGTAGGTATGAAATTATTTGTAACCATTAGATTAGAATTGTAGTGGCACAATCCTAGCCATTAATTTAGGAGGTGCCACTAGTATAAATAGGGGTGGAGTCTTTTAGTTTATACCAAGCCAAGAAAAGGAGATAAATAGAAGTAAAGTTTCTTCGATAAATTTTTAACCTTTTACAAATCTTAAAAGCTTCTCCATTCCAACAAAGTGGTATCATATCCTAAAGGTTCCTTTAAAGAGCAATGGCAAATGGTGGCATGCTTTCCTTTCAAGTCTGATGCTTAAGGAAAGCATCTACGACAATTGGAGCTTCAAAACGAAGGCACTCCTTGGAGTGCATGATGTTTGGGAGGTTGTGGAGAAAGGCTAAGATGAGCCAAGCAACGAGTCCACTCTATCCAAAACTCAAAAGGATAGCTTAAGAGACTTGTGAAAGAGAGATAAGAAGGCTCTCTTCCACATCTATCAAGCTTTAGATGAAGATGGTTTTGAGAATATCTCAAGTGCTACTTTGGCCAAGCTAGCATGGGAGAAGCATGAGGTTTCGTATAAGGGAGAAGAGAAGGTTAAAAAGGTACAACTTGAAACTTTAAGAAGCCAATTTGATGTTTTGCATATGAAAGAAGGCTAGTTGGTCTTCGATTACTTTTCTAGAGTCATTACCATTTCCATTCAACTAAAAATAAAAGGTGAGAAGTTAGAAGATCTGGCTATCATGGAAAAGATTCTTTGATCGTTAGATTCAAAATTTGATAGTATCACAACCATTATCGAAGAAACTAAGGACTTACAAGCCATGACGATAGAGCAACTTCTGGTTTCATTGCAAGCCCATGAAATAAAAGAAGATGAATGAAGAGATTACCGAATAACTTCTCAAGACGGATATCCAACCAACTCAGAAAGATGAAAGCTTCAACAATATTAGAAGCCAACATGAAAGAGGTAATGGACAAGGACGAAGTCATGTTAGCAAGCAAGGATGGGGTACCAACAATAACTATGAGAAAGGAGAAATATCTACAAGAGGATGTGGTTGAGGGCGCTCAAACATGAAGTATGATAAATCTGAAATTAAGTGCTATAATTGTAACAAGTTCGGGCATTATGCGAAAGAATGTAGAGCACCCAAGTACAAAGTTAATGAAAGAGTCAACTACATAGAAGAAAAAAAAAGTTAATGAAAGATGACACTCTACTTCTAGCATACAAGGACAATGAAAGAGGTGAAGATAGTACATGGTACCTAGACATCGGTGCAAGTAAACATATGTGTGGGAGATGAAGCATGTTCGTAGAGCTTGACGAATCAGTAAGAAGCAATGTTTCTTTTGGAGATGAGTCCAAGATAGAGGTGAAAGGC
>NW_018222214.1:413651-453774 GCF_001263595.1 Phalaenopsis equestris
TATCATTTTAAGAAGAAAGATAAATAAAACTACTCAGAATCCATGGAGAAAACAAAACCACACTTTAGATTAAAAGAAGAAATCATTGTAAAACCAACAACAAGTCTCGATTAAAACCAAAAGTAGTCTAAAAAAAAAGATAAAAACCTATCTCAAGATCTCCACCAAACTCTTGAGGTTCCTTTGAATCTCTTCTTTTTTATAATCACTCAAAATAAAATAACAAAAAGGATAAAGTAAATAAAAAGCGATTCCTGAAAATCTCTCTGAACTAACTCCACAGAGAGGAACTTTCAAAACTTGCCAATATTTTCAGGATTCTTTTCTAAGTCATCTCTTCTTCACTTTATAGTTTTGCAAGAGGTTCCATGGGATCTCTTCAAAATGTGTCTTGATTCGATGTCTTTCATGATAATTTTCATCAATGGTGGTTACAACCACCTATTAAGCCAATGGTCGCCTCAGAAACCTCTTTGAAATTTGTGAAAACTGATTTTACTCATCTAGTAACTGCCACTGGCGCTTAAGCGCGGGGTCTCAGCACTTAGGCGCGGCCTACTCTATTTAACCGGCGCTTAAGAGCTGGATCTGGTGCTTAGGCGCCAAAACTCTTTTGCACAATTTTTCACCTTTTTGCTCCAAATTTGATCCTTTTTCACTCCTTTAAGCATTTTTTCCATTTTTACTTATATCTGCAAGAAAAAAACAAAAATACCTTCCACTAAAGCGCAATATCTGAAAAATAGGTATAAAAAATGTGTCTAAAAATACTATATATTTTAGGTGTGTTAATTACCTCTCATACTAAGTAGATCAAATAACCTAACAACCGTGGGATGATAGAAAGCCACGGGCATCTTAACTAGGTAATCCAAAATGAATGTAATAACCAATCAATTTAATCAAAACATATTTTGTGCCAACTTTATTTTTTGGGGTTGCTGAAAACAAGAGACAAATTTCACTTGAGATTTACGTTGCATGTTATTAGGGTGTGCTAACTCTATTTTATAGGAATGGACATTCAAAACTCAGAGCGAAAGAATGACCCCCAACCAACTATTGATAACAAAACAAAACTCGATAATTCAAAATTTTTAGGAGTCCACTTCCCTTAGGATAAGGCTTTGAATTTTTTTCCTTGAAAACGACATTTAAAAACTTCTAAGGATGAGTTACAACCTTAATTGGGAGTTTTCTTAAAAAATTTCCAGATGTAATTATTTGTATAGGATTTCCCTTATAGGAAGAAGCAAACCCCATAGTAGTTAAAATAACCTAAATCTCAGGTTGTGGGTTTGCTTTTGTTAGGTCTTCTTCGCAAATATGGCTCCGAGGTGTCTTTAACCAACGTGCTTCACAGCTATCTACACAATATCCACTTCACCAATTCACTTTACAAAAGTGAACCCCAGCGTTTCTTTTGTTTGTTCCCAGTGTTTCTTTTGTTTGTCATCATAATTGCATGCCTTAGCCCTTCGCTCTCTTCTCTCTTCAGATCACCTACACGATCAGAGAGAGAACTCTTCATAGAGAAAGGGCTATACAATGAGATACAAACTGGTGAATCCACGATAATGATACAATAACAGCAGAATGACGACAGCATGGTAGCAGTGTGACAAATTAATGTGTGTGTGTGTTTTGGCGTATAACAAAAAAAAACCAAATACGTAATGAAAATATTTGAGGCTCCGACAGAAAACCCTTCTCAAAACATCACCCTGCTTCCTCTCTTCACACTGCACTAAAACAATCACGGAGTTTCCTCCTCTCTCCTGAGTAGAAGCCAGCCATGGGAACTTCAGTCCAGGCGATGCCTCTCTGCAGCATGTACTGTGAGAATCCTCTTTGCTAATTTCTTTTAATAAATGGATTCAACTTTCTCTTGGATTGTTGATGGAATGACTTACTATTGAAATATAAACTTGATTTTAGTTGTTTAAATAAAGCCCAATAAGAGCCTAATTTATAGAAGCATGTCTCATCGAGAAGTTTATTTTAGAATGTATGGTAGGTATGGAATTATTGTGTGATGGGTATGGAATTATTGTGTGATAGGTATGTAATTATTGTATGGTAGGTATAGAATTATTGTTTGGTAGGTATGAAATTATTTGTAACCATTAGATTAGAATTGTAGTGGCACAATCCTAGCCATTAATTTAGGAGGTGCCACTAGTATAAATAGGGGTGGAGTCTTTTAGTTTATACCAAGCCAAGAAAAGGAGATAAATAGAAGTAAAGTTTCTTCGATAAATTTTTAACCTTTTACAAATCTTAAAAGCTTCTCCATTCCAACAAAGTGGTATCATATCCTAAAGGTTCCTTTAAAGAGCAATGGCAAATGGTGGCATGCTTTCCTTTCAAGTCTGATGCTTAAGGAAAGCATCTACGACAATTGGAGCTTCAAAACGAAGGCACTCCTTGGAGTGCATGATGTTTGGGAGGTTGTGGAGAAAGGCTAAGATGAGCCAAGCAACGAGTCCACTCTATCCAAAACTCAAAAGGATAGCTTAAGAGACTTGTGAAAGAGAGATAAGAAGGCTCTCTTCCACATCTATCAAGCTTTAGATGAAGATGGTTTTAAGAAGGTCTCAAGTACTACTTCAGCCAAGCTAGCATGGCAGAAGCTTGAGGTCTCCTATAAGGGAAAAGATAAGGTTAAAAAGGTATGAATTCAAACTTTAAGAAGCCAATTTGATGCTTTGCAAATGAAAGAAGCAGAGTTGGTCTTCGTTTACTTTTCTAAAGTCATTACCATTTCCAATCAACTAAAAAGAAATGGTGAGAAGTTAGAAGATGTGCCTATCATGGAAAAGATTCTTTGATTGTCAGATTCAAAATTTGATAGTACCACAACCATTATTGAAGAGACCAAGGATTTACAAGCCATGACAATAGAGCAACTTCTAGGTTAATTAAAAGCCAATGAAGAAAAGAAGAAGAAGAAGAATGAAGGGATTGTCAAAGAACTTCTCAAGATGGATCTTCAACCAACTTAGAAAGATGAAAGATTCAACAATATTAGAAGCAAACATGGAAGAGCTAGTGGACAAGGATGAGGTCATGCTAGCAAGCAAGGATGGGTTACCAACAATAACTATGAGAAAGGAGAAATATCTACAAGAGTATATGGTCGAGGGCACTCAAACTCGAGATATGATAAATCTCAAATTAAGTGTTATAATTGTAACAAATTTGGGCATTATGCAAAAGAATTTAGAGCACCTAAGAATAAAGTAAAAGAAAGAGTCAACTACATAGAAGAAAATAGAGAAGAAGATGGCACTCAACTGCTAGCATACAAGTACAATGAAAGAGGTGAAGATATGTACATGATACCTGGACACTGGTGCAAGCAACAATATGTGTGGGAGACAAAGCATGTTTGTAGAGCTTGACAAATCAGTAAGCGGCAATGTGTTTTTTGGAGATGAGTCCAAGATAGAGGTGAAAGGCAAAAGTAACATTCTCATCTGCCCAAAAAATGGGAAGCATCAATTTATTTTTAATGTTTACTTTATGTAGAATATAAAGAGAAACATCTTGAGTTTAGGGCAACTCTTGTAGAAAGGTTATGATGTTCACTTGAAATAAAATACTCTCTTCTTAAAAGATAATATTGGTAACTTATTTGCTAAGGTGATAATGTCTAAAAAAAAATGTTCTTGCTCAACATTCACAACGATATTTCTAAATGTTTGAAGACCTGCTATAAAGATGCTTCTTAACTAGCATCTTCAATTCGGGCATCTCAACTTCGGAGGACTCGAATTGATTTTAAAGAAAGAGATGGTGAGAGGATTTCCTTGCATCAACCACCCTCATCAATTATGTGAAGGATTTTTATTCGGAAAGCACTTTAGGAAAAGCTTTCCATGGGAGTCAAGTTCAAGAGACCAAAAGCCTTCTGAGCTCATACATACAGATGACTGCGGTCTAATAAAGCCAATCTCACTCAGTAAGAGGAACTATTTTTTTTTCTCTTCATAGATGATTTTCATGAAAATCATGTGTGTATTTCTTAAAACAAAAATCAAGGTTTTTGGAATATTTAAGAAGTTTAAGGCAGATGTAGAGAAAAAGAGTGGTAAGAGTGGTCTCAAGATCAACTCAAGATCAAAGTTATGTGATCTGATCTAGGAGGAGAATTTACTTCAAAAGAATTTCAAGAATTTTATGAAGCCAAAGGAAAATGTCGATTTCTAACTATTCCAAGATCCCCCCAACAAAATGGAGTAGCGGAAAGGAAGAATAGAACCATCCTTAACATGGCAATGATCATGTTAAAAAGTATGAGATTGCCAAAGAAGTCTTAGGCATAAGTAGTTGCATCTGTTGTTTATTTGGCTAACTGATCACCAACAAAAAGTGTGTTAGGAAAGACACCACAAGAAGCATGGAGTGGAAGGAAGCCCGACATCTCTCAGCTACGAGTTTTTGGATGCATAACTCACGTACACATATCCGAAGAGAAAATAAGTAAGCTGGATGACAAGCGCAAGAAGTTCATTTTCATTGGTTACGACACCAACTCGAAAGGCTACAAGCTATACAATCCAAACACAGGGAAGAAAATCATTAGTAGAGATGTCATATTCGATGAAGGTGGAGAATGGGACTAGGTACTACATGATGAGGACTAAATATTTTTCCCCTACATTCAAGAAGAAGACACAAAATAGCCAAGGATCGAGCAAGCAAGAGAAGAGCCTACTATTCCACAAACAATATTGACTATAACTACCCAAAGTGGCTCATCGTCTTCAACTTCAAGAGAAAATTCAAGTGAAAGAGTACCACGCTTCAAAAGATTACAAGATCTTTATGAGGTAACTAAGAATCAAGATAATCTTACTCTTTTTTGTCTCTTTGCCGACTGCGAGCTAATGGATTTCCAAGAAGCCATACAAAGCAAGAAGTGAAAAGATTCAATGGATGAAGAAATCAAGGCAATCAAGAAGAACGACACATGGGAGCTAGCTTCTTTTCATAAAGGGCATGAGGCAATTGATGTGTAGTGGGTGTACAAAGCTAAGAAGAATTCCAAAGAAGAAATTGAAAGATACAAGATAAGATTGGTGGCAAAAGACTACAGTCAAAGAGTAGGCATCGACTATGATGAGGTATTTGCCCCTGTTGCTTTTTGCCCTTGTTTCTCAATTAGAAACTGTTAGACTAATGATCTCTTTGGCAGCTCAAAATAAGTGGAGATTATATCAAATGGATGTAAACCCCGCCTTCTTGAATGAAATACTTAAAGAAAAAGTCTACATTTAATAGCCACCAGGATATGAAGTCAAAGGACTAGAAGCATGTCTCATCTTGAAACTTATTCTAGAATGTATGGTAGGTATGAAATTATAGTGTGGTAGGTATAGAATTATTGTATGGTAGGTATGGAATTATTTTGTGGTAGGTATGGAGCTATTTGTAACCATTAGATTAGAATTGTATTGACACAATCCTAGCTATTAATTTAGGAGGTGTCACTAGTATAAATAGAGGTGAAATTTTTGAGTTTGTATCAAGTCAAGAAACAGAGATAAATAGATGTGAAGCTTCTTTCATAAATTTTTAACCTTTCTCAACTCCTAAAAGCTTCTCCATTTCAAAACTTACTGTGATACAAACCTCTTACAACCCCTCTCTAGGGTATCCTCAAAAATTGATGTTGTATTATTATCTCATCCAGACATAGTCCACATTGGTGCTTTGTCATATGCCATAAAAAGCCTTGGATTTCTTGCTCCAATCTACGCTACTGAACCTGTATATGAGCTTGGTCTTTTGACCATTTTGATTACAATCTCTCCAGAAGGCTTGTTTCAGATTTTGACTTGTTCACTCTTGATGATATTGATGCTGCCTTCTAGAATGTTACCAGATTGACATACTCTCAGAATTATCATCTTTCTGATAAAGGAGAGGGGATGGTGATAGCTCCACATGTGGTTAGCCATCTTCTTGGGGGTACTGTTTGGAATATAACAAAAGATGAAGAGGATGTTGTATATGTTGTTGACTTTAATCATTACAAAGAATTGCACTTAAGTGGAACTGTTCTAGAATCTTTTGTACGCTAAGCTATTCTCATTACAGATGCATACAATGCACTGAATAATGAACTATACAAGCTTCAAAGGGATCAGGAATTCCATCAGGCAATACAAAAGGTTCTTCAAGAAAATGAAAACATATTTCTTCATGTTGGTACGACTGGAAGAGTTTTAGAGCTCCTTTTGATACTTGAACATTACTAGAGTCAGTAACATCTATCTTTCCCCATTTTTTTTCTATCAAATGTTGCTACAAGTACCATTGATTATGTCAAGAGTTTCCTAGAGTGAAAGAGTGATTCTATAGCAAAATCCTTTGAGAATACACGACACAATGCTTTTCTACTGAAGCATATAAAATATTATAATTAATAAGAGCGAGCTTGAAAACATACCAGATATTGCAAAGGTTGTTTTGGGATCCATGCCTAGTTTGGAGGTTAGGTTCTCTCATGATATATTTGTTGTTTGGGCCACAGAGGCAAGGCATGCAATATTTTTTTACCAAAAGAGGCCAGTTTGGAACTCTAGCTTGAATGCTTCAAGTTGATCCACTTCAAAAGTAGTGAAATTCACCATGAGTAAGAGGATTCCTTTCATTGGAGATGAGTTGAAAGCATATGAAGAAGAGCAAGAAAGAATTAAAAAGGAAGCTGCTCTGAAATCTAATGTCAACAAGGAATTAAGGGCATCCCAGGGATCTAATGCTAAAGTTGGGGATGCAATGGTTTTTTATGCATCTTCCTCTCACATTTCTTCAGATGTTACTGCCCTCACGTGTTGGTGGATTTTAGGATATCTTCATAGATGGATTTGTTCCTCTAGCAACTTTTGTTGCTCCAATGTTCCCTTTTTTTTAGCATTCGGCTAAATGGGATGATTATGGCAAAAGTTATAAATCCTAATGATTATATAATCAAGGAAGAAGATATGAATGTGGCATCAGCTCAAGGAGGCTATCTAGATAATAAACTTGATGAAGGATCTGCTCATCTGCTACTAGATACCACTCCTTCGAAAGTTGTTTCAAATGAATTGATTGTACACGTGAAATGCTTATTAGTTTACATGGGCTTTGAAGGTCGGTCTGACGGGCATTCCATTAAATCTATCCTTGCACATGTAGCTCCACTGAAGCTTGTTCTTCTTCATGGCTCGGAAGAAGCTACAGAACACCTGAAATAGCATTGCTCAAAGCACGTCTGTTCCCATGTATATGCTCCACAAATTGAAGAAACGATTGACGTTACTTCTTCTTTGTGTGCTTACAAGGTGCAACTCTCCGAGAGGCTAATGTGTAATGCTCTCTTCAAAAAGCTTGGTGACTATGACATATCCTGGATTGATGCGGAAGTAGGGAAGACCAATGACATGCTTACCTTATTTCCTGTATCATCGACCCCTCCTAGCCACAAATTTGTTCTTGTGGGAGATCTCAAATTGGCATATTTCAAGCAGTTCCTTGCCAGCAAAAGCATCCAGGTAGAATTTGCAGGAGGTGCCTTAAGTTGCGGCGAGTAGGTAACACTACGGAAGATCAGTGATTCAACTCAGAAGGGCGGCACTGGTGCCCAGCATGTGCTCATCGAACACCCTTCAACCGGAGAAAAATTTGCATACATAGGACGTAAGCAGCGTTGCGTACATAATTGAGGTTATATTCATATTATATCTGCATTATAGCCGCGGTATAACACCTGTAACCTCGATGTAACCTCCATATAACCTACCTGAAATCTACATGAACTTACAAATAACTTTCGCGCTTCTGTTTTCACATATTTGTATGTTACAAGGAAGTTATATGGGAGTTATAGGAGATATAATGTGAATATAATGCCGATATAACGCGAATATAATTTTCCTTATGTACGCAGCACTACATACGCAACTTTTTTCCCTTTAACTGAAGAATACTACCAGATAAGAGAAATTCTTTATTCTCAGTTTTACTTGCTCTAGATCGCAAGCACTTGAAAAGTAGACTTTTTGCCCTAAAATTTCTTGTTTTTTAATGATCACCTTCCACTGTATATTAAATCAGAAACAAATATTTAAGCTAAAATATTACATTTTAATGCCAATTTTGTTACAGAACTTGATAGTTTATTTTGTTCTTTGATGTTTCATATATATATATATATATATATATATCCTTTCCAAAATTCTCATAAAAAATTATATATATATATATATATCAATTAATCTTATTAAAAAAATTAGAGAATTTTTGAAATATTAATCATTTGCTTTAAGATCATCCGAAGAGTCGGATTGGGATGCATGTTCTGAAAAGTTAGTTTGTAGGATAATTTTGCGATCGCGTTCTCATCTTCATTTGTGAGTTCTATTACATTCTATTGAACTTTGATATTATTTTTCTTTCCTTCGCCTTTCCTATTTCTCCTTTTTTTGTCTTTAGGAATTTGAGACGTGCATTTGGGCATCTTCATTTAATTTTCTAACATTTTTAACAAAAGCATTTTCTCTTGCATAACTTCTCCACGCCTATCTTATAATCACAAATATACAAATGTCTCAATGCAGCAAAATAAATCTTTTGTACATGTAAATACATACGAAAAAACATCATAAAGAAAATATGATGAATTTTGAAATTATCCAATGATTTTCTTATTTAAAATACTAATTTATTTTCATTTTAGCTTTATATACTACTATAATCATAATTACTCATGAATGCTGATAATCTTTTTTTTTTTTTTTTTTTTTATGATTGGTGAATTGGGCCCGTCTAAGAAACTAAATTATTTTTATCAAAAAAAGTCGCAAGGTGAATACTAGAATAAGGAAAAAGTAACTAATTAATGTACCATGATGAGATGGATCTTGAATTCTAAATTGCTAAACTAGATATTTAACCTAAGCTCTAATGATAGTTGAGAAGTGGTTATGACCCCAAAAAAGAATGCTGATTTGAGAAAGTAAAAAATTTTAGTTAGGCTTGTTTAAAAATTATTTTTAAATAAAATAAGTTTTTTTAAATTCAATTTCAGTCTATCATGAAGTAACTGTGAAAATAAAGATATGCAAATAGAATAGCGAGAAAGTATCACAATTATATAAGTAAAAAAAAAAACAAAATAGAATAAGAAGTGCAGACACAAATGATTAAGTTGTTCAACCAAAAACCCAAGTCTACGTCCACACCTAGCCAACCCATAAGCCAATCAATCACTATATCATAATGTTTTAGCAATATAATATCATACTCTCCAATATTGAGCAATTAAAACACCAAATAATAATGCTAGAGTATACTCTCCTTCACGAGATGAGTAGTGTCCCAAAATAAAATACAACAATGTACTCTCCTATAAGAGGTGAGTACTACCACAAACTAAGTTTTTTAAAAAAAAAAACTAAGCAATTGTCTTAAGAAAAGAAAAATATAAATCTATACAACCAAAAATTCATTATATTTTACTTATGAATTTTCAACGAAAGTTATTTTATATTTACAACAAGCATTTATCCCACTAAGTCCAGTGTGTTCAGCTACATGAATCATTTTTCTTCGTTGTGCCATACTTTGATTTATTTTTAAAAAATTATGTTCATTCTTATACAACATGTACCAGTCTTTTTAGATCTAAATCTACCTTTCTTAACATAATTCCAATCTAAACATCTACTCTACTAATAAGGTCATCAAACGGTCAACTTTTAATATAAACAATCCATCTAAGGCGAATCTCTCTAATCTTGTTTGCCATTGGAGCTAATCCCAACCCTTTCACGGATATATTAGTTTCACATTTTATCTCTAAGTTTCAAGACACTCATCCACCTCAGCATTCTCATCTTAGCAACACTTAATTTTATGCTTCTCTGCAGGGGTAAGTACCATCTTATAAAATTTTCTTTTTTAAGTCTATGTGGTACTTTTTTACCATAGAATAGGCTAGATGCATTCCTCCACTTCAACCATCCAACTTGAATTATGATAATAACATCCCCATCTATATAATAACATCCCCATCTATTATATCACCATCACTTCGAACAACATACCCAAGATAGCAAAGATATTCACTCAGTTTAATGACTTGATCATATTTTATTACAACTTTGCTAATAGATCTATTACTAATAAAATTGATTCCTTGTAATCAATTTTAGAACTACTAAAAAAAGAGCCTTTAAACCATAAAGTTGACCAACTTATTCCTAAACTTTCTCTCTCTATTCACAAGAAGGATATCATCAGCGAAAAGCATAATCCAGGGTACATCCTTTTGTAAATGCCCACTAAGGTCATCCAAAACATCATAAAATAATTGCCCCCACAAACACATACAATCACTTATTGCAAGACATAAGTAGGATGTTTTGAATGAAATCAAACACTATTGATATTGAAAATATATTTCAACAAGTTTAGTTTCTTAAATGAAATATGTTTACATCATATGCATTATAATATTCAATTATGAATATACCAATCAAAATAGTAAATATGTAACTAATTATGGCAAAAATAATTTCAATGAAATTAATTCTTAGTTTCAAAAAAAAATTGCATTAAATTAATTTTTTTTAAGAAAAAACAAAATTCTCATTAAAATATATGCAATTTGATATTTAATAATCAAGATGATGGAGCTAACAAATTATTTAAATTATTTTTAAAAAAATTAAATTTTGAATCTTAAAGAATAATTTCAACAAAAAAAATACAATATGCAATGATACAATGATAAGATTAAACTTAAGGAATAAAATGATTGGTTTACTAATTTTTAAAATAAGTTTTCGATGAAAAAAAATATTATTCTTTCAACAATTTAAGTTAATTTTAAACACATACAATTTTCACAAACAAATTTAAAATAATTATAACCAAATGCAAATCTCACAAATAATTTTAACGCAATGAAAGATAATTTCAGTGCTGAAATTTTTTTTTTTATTTCAAAACAAATATATTTACTTTAGCAAAACCTAAAATCTATTTTTTAGATAAAATTGATTTAAAGGAACTTTAGTTGTACTTTCACTGTCAAATTGAAAAAAATTTCAGCATATTAAAGATGAAATTTCAACAACAATATGACTTAGAAATAATTTGTAATGAACTATAAGGCTTTCAAAAATAAATCTTTACATATTGTAAATTAATTTTTTTTAAAATAAACAAATATTTTAACTTAAAATTTACAACATATACGAATAAAATAAAAGTAGCAAAAGCTAAATCAGATAAGATCAATTCAATAAAATCATGTACTCATAATTAAAATATCAATGTTGATAATGTTTTTTAACTAGAAAATATACAATAAGGTTTTTGTAACATAAAGAGTTCAATCAAAGGTATTTTATTAGAGAATATTTTTGCAAATAAAAAAAGATATCCAAACAAATACTTGCAACTACAAGCACTTTCAAAAATCTTTAAACCACTTTCTCTTGATTTTCCTTATTAAA
Source organism: Phalaenopsis equestris (assembly GCF_001263595.1). NCBI lineage: Eukaryota > Viridiplantae > Streptophyta > Magnoliopsida > Asparagales > Orchidaceae > Phalaenopsis > Phalaenopsis equestris. The sequence continues at coordinate 425,165 of NW_018222214.1, forward strand.
TAACCCAACAGTTAAGAATACTGCTAAAAATTTCTTGAAGAGGATGGAGATTTTCTAAAGGACAATAAGTCATTGAAAGTGAAATTTTCAAAATATTTTATAATATATTGTGACCTACGCTAGGATGGCTTTCGAGTTTTTGAGGGCAAAGGGCATGAATTAACCCTCGCATAATCTAGCCAATGAAAGAGTACTTGTTTGATTACTTTTCCTCTTACTTGCTTTAAAATTCTTAGAAGTCAATTAATTGTAAACGAACTTTTTTTAATTTAAAATAGATTTCAACTTTAACAAAAATTAGAAGGAAAATTAATCAATATTTGAGAGATTTTTAAACGATAAAATCCAGCTTAAATTTCTCATGAATTAATTAACTAAGTGTTTAATTAATATAGAATCATATATATATATATATATAATATATAATATATGTCTGTGTGTGTGGGCGTGCGCTTGCCTAATGGTGGCGGGGTCATTATAAGTCCCCTCAATTCAAGTGTTCAATCCCACCATGGCACGGGGGATCTGGAATATTAGGCGGATGGCACGGGCTCTCATTATGGGACTAGAAAGCGCAAGAAAAATCGATATTTAAGCATCTGTCGGATATCTATTTCTTTTAATATATATATATATTATAATACACACACACACTGAAACACGACATTAAAAATATATTATTGAATAAAAATATGCTCCTATATAATTAACATATGAAGGATTAATTATGCATAATAAGTTAGCATATCACATGAAATATAAAACAATCATTATTTTAAATTAATACGTACGTTTTTTGAAAATGAATAACATAATATCCAATGAATTACTAAAATATTTTCTAAAATTGATTAAGATATTTTTTTAATAAAAAGAAAATAACACTATTTAAACATTAATGTTTGAAACACTGACGCTAAACATTTAAACTATAACGATATTGCATGAAAAATAAATTTTAATGAAATTTAATTTATTAGTTAAAATAAAAATCATAACTTAAATTATTTAAGTTCATTAATTTCAAATCAAAAGTAAGATAGATACTTTGTGAGTTTTAAGACAAATAAAATCTAGTCAATATTTTTTTATTTTGATTTTATATGACCTCATCAACTAAAGTTGAGTTAGCCCCTTAAACACAGTTAACATGTCGGAGCATAAAATCATATGTTTGTCGTCATTTAAATCAAATAATGAGTTATAAAACTAAAGGGGCTAATATTATGTCTCCTTGCAAACTTACATTAATTTTATCAATTGTTATTGTTATAATTGAGAAAATACTATCCATAATGAGAATTGAACATTAATTATGTAGTCCAATCGATGATTGCAGACTCGATGATTATTTGATATCTTATTGAAAAATATACATTTGACTGGACTTCCAATAAAACTTTACATAATATTATCAAACAATACAGAATAGAATAAGAAGCTTGTAGTCATTGTTTAATTCAACAATGATAATAAAATAAAAATTCTTGAATATGTGCTACCAATTTTATGTAATAAAACTAATTATTTTATTTAATAAATTGCCACACTTGCAAAATTGTCTGATTCCGCCTTTGGCTAAAGCCACCACCTTTATGTTAAGATTTTGTGTTGTGCCACGAGAAAGAAAACTATAGACCAATTGCTTCCTCGAGGTTTTCAGACAGCCTTTGCCCACTTGCTGCTGGAATCATCAATCTTTTTCATAAATGGTTATGCAACAAAAATAATAAAAATGAAAAAAGTTATAGCAGGTCTAGTCATTACACGACTGTAGCACAAACCTTATTGGTAACATTGTAACAAGGGTGTGCAGAATGTTTAAAGCAGATCTCCAGTCAACAGTCACGACAAAGGTATTGAGCTTCATAGAACTAAATCAGATTATTTCAGCTTTCAATCCTATATTCACATACAAAATATGGTATTTGGGGCTCTTACATACAGGTAGTATATCAAAAAGCAACCTTTGCATTCAAACTCATGAATTGAGCAGTCAAGCATAGACTCTAGGTATTAGAGAGTATATTTGTATATGTTTATGTGATTAAAAAAAAAAAGAGATTTAATTACTAATGACATTATACGTATCAAAGGAGGTGGAAAAAAGATTGTTGAAGTTCCTTAGGTACAAGGAGGCTAAAATCTGCATAAGAAAATTGACACCCAGAGAAAAGAGTTTCCACCTCATGAAGCACTCAAATGAACTAGGATGCACAAAATCAAACCCAAATAATTAGAGGATAAAACAGATAATAATTATAGTCCTTTCTATAACACATGTCAATAAGGCTTATTATAAGTTTGAGAATTTAACTCCGACTTAAAATGTATATGTGAAAATCAGGAAGTAACCGGTTGTTTTCTTGGGTGGATAGTTTTATTCTCTTTCAATTTATGTTTGTCTGTTAATTTTATTTCAAAATTATTTCATTTCCAAATTTAGATTAGATATTATTATAAGTTTGAGAATTTAACTCTGACTTAAAATGTATATGTGGAAAATCAGGAAGTAACCGGTTGTTTTCTTGGGTGGGCCGAGCAGCCCCCTGCTTATCATGAAAGATAGGATTAGGAGATAGCTTTGGAAACTCCTTAATAGTTTTATTATCTTTCAATTTATGTTTGTCTGTTAATTTTATTTCAGAATTATTTCATTTCCAAAGTTAGATTAGATATATTTGATATATTATAAATTAGAAGGATTTAGTTTGCTTATATATTATATATATACGCTACATGTGAATAATGAAATAGTTTTTTCTTCCCAATCAATGGCTACACCATATCAGAGAAGTAGCCCTAGATCCTTTTTCATTTTTATTACTGATCGCGGTCACAGCCTCAGCACATCTTGAGGTCCAAGCATACCATGGCCTCTCTACATCTCGATTTTCAACCAATCAACTTGAATTCTACTAATAACATCTCCATCATACCATCACTTTGAACAATAGACACAATATATCTAAAATGTTCACACATTTTAGTAATTTGATCACCCATAGTTATAATTCTACTACTAGAGCTACTACTACTAAAATTGCATCCCATGTATTAAGATTTAGATCTACTAAAATAAAGAACTTTAGACTCCAATGTAGACTTCCATAATTAAAATTTTTTTTTCCTGAACACTTTCTCTAGTCTTATCAACGAGTAGGATATCGTCAATGAAAAGCATACATACATCTTCTTGTAAATGTCCAGTAAAAGCATCCATAACTAAAGCAAAAATATATGGGCTTAATATCAAACCACGATGTAATCCTACTAAAATAAGAAAATACTTCGTTAGTCATCCTTCGATTCAAAACATAAATAATAACTCTAGTATACATATCTTTAATGACTTGAACATATATCATATCAACACCTTTCTTTTCTAGAACTCTCTAAAGAATTTTACCCTTATTGTAGCTTTTTTAAATCAATAAAAATCGCATGCAGAACCTCCTTACTCTCTTTGTACTTCTCTAGCAAACATCCCAATAAATATATAGCTTCCATAGTAGACTTGTCTGGCATAAATTCAAACTGATTAAGATAAATTTTTGAAATTGATGAAACTAATATTATGATAGGATCTTAGAATATATGTACTCTCAATGGTAAATTAATGGAATTAGTTGATATTATGATTCATAGAAAAATTAATATCTTATGCATTCAAAAAACAAAATCGATGGGAGAAAAGGCTAAGAAGATTGATAACTTAGGTTTTAAACTTTGGTATTCTGATAAGAGTCGCACTAGAAATGATGTAAGTGTAATTATAAATAAGAGTTTGAAGGATAATGTTGTAAAAATTAATAGAGTTGGTGATAGAATTATAGCCCTTAAAATTGTTATTGATACTAAGATTCTTAATATTATAAGTGCTTATGCTCCTCAAGTAGGTTTAGATATAAGATCTAAGGATAAATTCTCGAATGACTTAGAAGACTTAATACAAATGATACATCTTGAAGAAAATTTTTTTATTGTAGGAGATTTAAATGGACATGTTAGTAGAGTGGTAAAAAATTTCAAAAATATTCAGGGTGGCTACGATTTTGGAGTGACCAATGAAGAAGGTAGAGTCATTTAGGTAGAGCTATTTTAGATTTTATTTTAGCGTATGATTTTGTTATTACTAATATTTTATTGAAAAAAAGGGATGAGCGTCATATTACTTATAAGAATGAATTTAATAAAACACAAAATGATTATTTTTTGATGAGAAGAAGAGATCATCGAGATTGTAAAGGTTGTAAGATCATTCCAAGTGGAGATTTATGTACTCAACATCGATTATTAGTTCTAGATTTTAAGATGAAAAGCTGTAAAATAAAGAATACTGGAACTCATTATTGTAGAATTAGATGGAGGAATCTAAAAGACACAAATAAAATTATTTTTATGAGTAAAATTTAAGATTTCAAGATTTGGGATGTTCATGAAGAAGAAAATGCTATATGGGATGAAATAACAAACACTATAAAACAAGTAACAAAAGATTTATTTGGAGAATCAAAATAAAAAAGTTTATATAAATAAAAATAATTGGTAGTGGAATAATAATGTGTAAGATAAAATATAATAAATTATGTTATAAAAATTAGTTTAATTGTAAAAGTTTAAAGAAATGAAAAAAAATCAAACGGCTCGCAGGGAGTCTTAAAGAACAATCCATGACGCTAAAAATTCAGCTTTTAATGATATTTATGATAGATTATATACCAAGGAGGGTGAAAAATATATGTATAAACATATAGCTACCCAATTAAGAATAAAATTACTAATTCAATTAACAATTATCCTCGAGAGATTTTACCTAGTGATCCTGAGATAAACCTTAAGGCGAAAAATGATGGGCAACATAAAGCTACTCAATTAAGTGGTGAAAAAAAATTGAAGGATATGGTTCAAATAAATGTTGAGTTGAGAAAAGAGAAAAATGTGATTGAAAAATCAATAGAATAAATTCCTAAGGAATTAGAAAAACCTATTTCAACAACCAAGATAAATATAAAAAGACCACATTCACCATTTCCTCAGCCCCAAGGGGAAGAATAGGAAGATAACTTGAAACAAAAGAGTAACCTAGTAGAATTTGAGCCAAAATCTGAATTACCTAAAGAGAATCCGATCCAAAATTTGGGAGATCTTGAACTATCTGATAGAAATCCATTTCTTATAAATTTCAAGAATGATATTAATATGCAAATTGAGAAAATTATTAGAATATTGGATCTAGAAAAAACATGAAGAATAATGATATGAATCGATCTGAAAAGAAAGAACTGAAAAAAAAATAAAATTTGAGGATTTAGTAGGAATCCATGGATCTCAAAAAAATTGGGCGATTGATCAAGGATTACTTAGATGAAATTTTGATCCGGGAGGAACCGTTTGTCGGGCTGGTGACATTAAGTTAAGCACTTTATAGAAGGCAATACATAGTTATCAGTGTGGTTTGATTTAGTATGTTTGAGAGTCATGATTGTTAGTGTTGTATTGTGTTTGTTATATTGTGGATTGATCAGTTTGATTGATGTTGATAGATGTTTGAATTATTTTTTAATTGGTTTGATCTTTATGTGTGTCATAAGGGATGTGATTCCTTAATTTCTTATGGTTCCATCTTAATTTTGTTATTTCCTTTCTCTGACTTTATTTTTATTTAATAGGAGTTGCGAACATAGATGAGTAACATGAGGATGATCTTACACTACCCTTATAATTCTTAGAGGCGCTTGATTAAAAGGATATGGTGATGTCTGGAGTTGGTGCTCGAGGATCAAAAAATCAGAGATAATCGTATCTAGGGGATTAGAGTTTATAAAACATTTTAAAGTACCCAACATACCAGTGTAATGATTATGTTATAAAATGGAAATAATGTAGTAAGATGCAAAGAGTTAAAAGAAGAATCAACCTCATTTATCATGTATATTTGTGTTTTTGTTCGTGGTATAACAATATATAAGACTTGGAGAACACTTAAGCATATATTCATATGTTGATATTTGTCATGTTTGTTCGACCTTTCTTTAGTTCAATTTTATTCTGGCATGTTTAGCTTGAATTTACTTTCTATTACAAGTTGTTCTGTCCTGATGAATACTTGTAGAATTTTTCTATTACAAGTTTAAATGAAAAGAGTTAAAAACAATCCTAAGGTTAATCTTATTTCAAAAAAAATTAATTAAATTGATATAGATAAGGTGCTTAAATTTTGTTTTTAAACTTTATTTGAATCTATAGTTTGACAAATTTCAATAACTTTTTAAGTAAATAGAAAATAAAAAATCCTAAGTTGAATATGATATATTTTACACTCAGTCCTATGTTGATTTACTAGAATTTCTCTTAGATTGCACTATAACATTTCTGAAACAAAATTATAAAAAAGTCTACTGAAATCCACTATCTCAAATCAACAAATTTGGTCTTTAAAGTTATAATGTTTCTTGAAGAAAAGTAATGATCAAGTTTGGGGGAATTGATCCAACTTAAATTACCTATTTTAAGGTGCATTTCATGTTCATTTTATGCACATTTTTAATGATATTGCACTCTAAAGAAAGCTATTTTGCAAGTTTTTGGTTTCAAGTACAAGGAATGGAGTTTTAGCGAAAATGAAACAAAAACGATGTAATTTGAAACCACATTGAACAAGGAAAAAAATTTTGAACTGGCACATTTTGATATGACTTTCTATGTTTAATTTCCTCTATATTTATCACATATTTTTAAATGAAATTACACTATAAATAAATGTTATTTTCATGTTTATCTTGTATGTATAACACTAAGAGCGAACCGGAGCTAAAATGGGGCAAAACAGAGCCAAAACAAATGCTTGCTAGCAGGGTGGCGCTATAGCGTTGGATTATGGCGTTATAGCACCAGACACGACTATAAACAGGCGTTGTAGCGCCGATTCTAGCGCCATAGCGCCCGAGATGGTTTTTGGATGGTTTTTGAGCGATTCCGAGCCATTCTGGGATGTTCTGAAAGCTTCTGGGTGGTTATGCACACCCCATGGAGTTATTCAATGAATCTAAACACTTTGAAAAGCTTTTGAATGTAGAGATGTGTCTCTTGGAGTGAAAGGGTGTCTCTTGGAGTGAAGAGGTATGTCCTTTGGAAAAATGAGGTGTTTGACTTCTCTTTAAATAAAGGGGTTGGCGCCTCTCGTGACAAATAATTAGTGCGATTGATGAGTTTTTAGTGAGACAGAGAGAGTTTGGCATGAGTCTATAGAGATGTAGATTTCTCCATTTTCTAAAGAGATTAGTGAGGGATTTTGAGGATATGAGTAAGGAAAAACGAGTGGCACATGAATCGGCAAAAGACTTTGTTGGAGAGATTTTCATCTTTCTTTCAGAGGAAAAAAACTAAATTTTGTATTCTTCATTATCTTGTAATTGTTATAAATACTTTCTAAAGGATTTTCTTTGATTTAAATAAAATTTTCTGTTGTGTTTTATACATGCTTCGTAAGTAATTTTCTTTACTCTTTTTTCAATTTATTTTATGATAAAATAATTTTTATTTTTATGTGATGAGTAATATCACATTTTGCTACATTGACATAAGTAGCAATAGAATATGTTAAAATTTATTGTAAGAGAAATTAAGTCTCGGAAGAGTGGTGATCTTGCAACTTGAGTGCACTCACATTGACCGGTTGGCTAGTAAAATAATTTAGGCGGTAATGAAACTTTTAAATATAATTTAATGATCAATTTCTATTAGATGTTTCTAGGTGACAGATAGTTGCATAAAACTAATACAATACTAAGCATACCTATACACTCGAAATTAGGTAGGTAGACATGCTCCTTGTTGACACATAATTTATTACTTGATTCTATCAATCATTTTACTACTTCTGTTATTATTTTCATTTTCCTTTTCTTTTGGCAATAAAATAGATAATGTTTAGGAATTTAGATTTTCTTAGATATTCTCTTATTTAATTAATGTGATCGTATTTTCACCAACTCTTAATTTACTTTGCAAACTGATCACTTGTAATGTTCAAATTTATTGTGAAACATAATTATCCGGGAGGGCTATGATTTCACCAACTTGTGAATGTCACATTTCAACTTGGGTGGAGCCGTCACGATCACCCGAGTGGGAGTGCAAATAGATAGGGAGATAAGTTTTGATAGGCGTAGAATTGATGTTTATAGGGTGACACTAGATTTTTTTATCAATTCGGTCTAGATTTTGGATTATAAGAGTCCCTAGTAGGTTCTATAGAGGGGGCACAGTGGGTAATCTAAAAGTGAGGTCAGAATCTACTCAACAATACTACACAAGTTGGGGAAAAACTCTATGTTAGCCAATGTTCTTTACTAGCACCGTTTGTCACTGGCTATATTAAATTCTAAGCATTTTATTACTACTCATAATCTAGGCCATTGTACGAGAAGGGAAGTCTTTACCATCTAAAAATTCTCCAAAGCAATTTATCCAGATAAGTTATCTTTAGATTTAAGATTTTTATTTATGAATAATTATTAGAAAAATCACTTTAATCGATATTCCAAACTAAGGTCTGACAGTAGTAGACTAGAATTAGCCTAAGGGATTTCTTACATTGCTTCTCTGTGGGATCGATACTGAGGTCTTATAAGAAATCCCTATATTACTTGAAACGATATTTATAGTTGCATAGAGCCTCCGGTATGTGAAATAAAAATCAAATTTTAAATTTTATAAAATATTATTTTGCACACTAACCGCTTAAATATAAATTGGGTCAAATTTTTTGTCATCTTTCGGAGCTTAACAATTTACGTAATTGTGGGTCGGGTCACAGGTCTACGATGAAAGCTATACATTTAGTGAAGAGTTTGATGAAGAAATTCAGAGGAAATAAGAAGGATATACATTTGATTATTATTGATTTAGAAAAAAACTTATGATAAGGTTCCAAGAGATGTCCTTTGGAGTGTTCTTGAGAAGAAATGAGAAGAAAGGTGTTGATTGATATACTTATATTCAAGTCATTAAAGATATGTGCACTACAGTTGTTATTTGTGTTCGAACTGAAGAAGGATTGACCAAATATTTTTCTATTTCAGTTGGATTACATCAGGGATTGGCTTTAAGCCCATATATTTTTGCTTTATGGATGCTCTGACTGAATACATACAGGAAGATGTACGTTGGCGTATGCTTTTCATTGATCATATCTTTCTTATAGATAAGACTGGAGAAAGAGTTCAGGAAAAACTTGAATTATGGAGGTCGACATTGGAGTCTAGATGCCTTTGTTTGAGTAGATCTAAAACTCTGCATACATTGAATATAATTTCAGTCTTGGTAGCTCTAGTGACAGAAGTGTAACTTTGGGTGATCAAATTATTATATGGTGTGATCGATTTAGATATCTCAGGTTTTTTTGTTCAAAACGATGGTGTTATAGATGGGGATGTTAATAGTAGAATTCAAGTTGGTTGGTTGAAGTGAAGTAATGCTTCGGGAACTTTTTTGTGTGATAAAAAAGTACCGCTTAGACTGAAAGAAAAATTTTATAAGATTGAGGTGATGATGACACCTGCAAGATCTGTGACGCTGAATGTTGACCTTTATAGAAGAAGCATAATACTAAGTTAAGTGTTGCGGACATGAGAATGATTAGGTGGATGAGTGGCTTTACACTTAGAGACAAAATGTGAAATGAATATATCTGTGATAGGGTTGGTGTAGTTCTAGTGACGAACAAAATTAGAGAGTTTTCTTAGATTGTTTGGTTACATTAAACGTCGACCATCTGATCATCCGATTAGGAGAGTAGATGTTTTAGATTCGACTTATGTTAAGAAAGGCAAAGGTAGACCTAGGAAGACTTAGGCTTATTGTACAAAAAATGATCTTAATTTATTAGAACTAAATGAAAATGGCATTAAATAGGAAGCAATAGAGAAAAACAATTCATGTAGCCGACCCCACATAGTGGGACTAAGGTTTCATTGTTGTTGTTGTGGTTGTTATTGTCTTAACCTACATCCAGTTACCCCCCCCACACTCTTGTGCATCCCATTTATTCTTAAGAATGGAGACCTAAATACTCTTCCTCTGCTCATCGGACATCCTTTTAGTTTTTAAAATATTATTAAGAGTATAGTAAGCAAATAAAATCTCAAATCTCCTAGATATTTCCACACATCAATTGGGATATCTTCAGTTCCTACTGATTTTCCACCCTTGATTTTCTTCAAGTCTCTTCAACTTCTTTTTTATTAATGTACTGGTAAAAATAAAAGTTTTATTATAATTAAATTTATTATTATCACAAAGGTTGACTATTTTCAAAAACTTCATTAAAAAATTTATCAAAATAACTCATCAACCTATGTTAAATATCTTCCTCTAAAAAAATCACTTTTTGATTTTCATCTTTAATACAATTTACTTAATTAAATCTTAACTTTTTTTTTAGCTTTTATACAAATATTTTTTATCCTTTTTAGTACCTAATTTATTATAAAGATCACTAAAAATAGAAATCTCAGTGTTATAAATTGTTCTCATAGACTCTTTATGGACCACCTTATATTTTTCTCAATTCTTTAAGTTTTTACATTCTAATTTTTATAACACTTCTCATTTTGTCTTCTCTTGCATATTATTATTCCACCAACTATTTTTATTTATAAAAACTTTTCATTTTGATTCTCCAAGTACATCTTTTGTCACGTGTTTAATATTATTTGTTAATTTATCCCACATAGAATCAGTTTCTTCATGAACATGCCAAATTTTGAAATCTTGAAGTTTACTCATTAAAAAAAATTTAGTTGTCTTTTAGGTGCCCTCATCTAATTCTATGACAATGTTTCATTGTATTCACTACTCATAGCTCATTCTAAAATCCAAAACTAATGATCGATGTTGAGTTCGCTTGAAATGTCCTTACAATCTTTATATTATCGATGATATCTGTCTCATAAATAAATAATTAATTTGTGTTTTAGATTTATTCTTATAAGTAATAATATGGTCATCATTTTTCTTAAATATTAGAAATAACAAAATCATAAACTAAAACAAAATCTAATATGATTCTACATTCTTCATTAACCACTCCAAAATCATAGCCAGCATGAATAATTCTAAAATCTTCTACCACTATACCTACATGCTCATTTAAATCTCCAAAAAAGTATTTCTTCAAGAGAATTCATTGGTATTAATTCTTCTAGGTCATTTCAACTTTTCTTTTTCCTTTTGAACTTATATCTAAACCTATTTGAGGAGTATAAGAACATATAACATTAAAAATCATAGGGTCTGTTTGGAACTTTCTTCCTACTTTATTTTTCAGACAGCCATCACAATCTGTTCGGGGAACTATTTTTCTGTTGCTTTTAGAAATTTAAATGGTAGAAAACTGTTTTTTTTTAACATAAATTGTTAAAGCGTGGTGGCTATCAAAAAACTGCAATCTAAATTTTCAAAAATAGAATAAATTTATAATGGCCACCACAACTTCTCAAAAAACAGTTTCTTCTGCAATAGTTTCATAGATGTTTCTTCAAATAGTTGTAGTTGCCCAAAACAGACCCTTAGTATCAACAACAATCTTTAGGGCTATAATTCTATCTCCAATTCTATTAATTTTTACAACATAATCTTTCAAACTCTTATATATAATTATACCTACATTTCTAGTACGACTCCTACCTGAATACCAGTTTAAAACCTAAACAATAATCTCTTTAGTTATTTCCCCAACCCATTTAGCTTCATGAATACATAATATATTTATCCTTTTATGAATCATAATATCTACTAATTCCATTATTTTACCTGTGAGAATGCACATATTTCAAGAATCTATCATAATATTAATTTCATGGGCTAACTTCTTTGCCGCATCAATCCATGTGGGAACTCATGCATATTTGACACTACACCGGGGCGCCAATGTAACGACCCTTACACACTTTTCACTCTACTCAGGTCATATGGTGCGTTGTTTCTATGGGACATACTAGCATTTAAAAAATGATTTAAACAATTCATGTCAATCTTTTGACAAAAATTTTATGCTGATTATCGACTATCTAACGCAATCCTCTATTTTTCGTATCCAAATAGGTTTTTATATCTAGATCTATCAGACTTGCAGATAGATCACACTAAAAAACTATTGGAAAAAATGTGGAACTCACTCAGAATATTAGTTTTTCCTCTACTTTATATTGTCCCACGGTTGGATTACAATTTGATTTCAATCAATAAGCTTACTCATGTTACGAAAATTGTAACTAAATTTCTTGCAAACTCTTATGAATTTCAGGTAGTAGAGTCTGAGAAGATGATTGGCAGTGCTGAGACATATCAAGGCTTATACCTGCTCAAGAAAAGTCTCTCTAAACATAAAAATGATCTCAACTTCATTTTTATCTCAAATTTCTGAGTCTAATTAGTCTCTCTAAAGATAATCCCATACGATCATGTTATGGGATTATCGTATGGGTCACCCTAATTTTAATTATGTTGCAAAGTTTTATCTTTATTTATATATCAATAAAACTCTTAATTTTTATAAATATGAGATTTTATCAACTTGTCAAACACACTTGAAATAGTTATCCCATGACCCAGTACAAACCCTCAAACCATTTTTACATTATTCACAATGATATTAGGAGACCTTAAGATGAAAACTCTAAGTGGGGCTAGAAGATTTGTCTCATTTATTGACAATCACACTAAGGTATTTCTAATGAAGAAATATGAAACAGCAAAAATCTTTGACACGATTCAAACTTAATTCTAATATAAAATAAAGATCCTCAAAACTAATAATCTAAGGGAATATTTCAATATATCCTTACGTATTATCAAAAAATGAAATCAACCATGTGAGTTCATACATTGATACCCCTTAACAAAATGAAACGACTAAGAAATAGAATAGGCATCTCCCTGAAATATTCTACTCAATTATGATTTCCCATCAAATTCCAAAATATATTTTGGCGAAATCAATTCTTACTTCAATATACCTTATCAATTGAAGTATTAGTCGGATACTTAACTTCAAAGCACATCATCATAGTTAGATGGTATCAAGCCTCATATTAGAGCTTTCCTTTCTACTATACCGCATAAAATCATCGGGAATGTATCATTTGTTCACATTCATTCTCAAAATCGCATAAAACTTGACCTAAATCTTTCAAGTGTATTTTTCTTGGGTTTGCCTCTAACAAAAAGGGATATAAGTGAGACTCTACTATTACCAAAAAATACTATAACTCAAAGGATGTCACATTTTTTCAAAATCAATCCTACTAACCTAAATCGGATGTTAAAAGGGAGAGTGAAAATGAACATCAATTATGAGATACACTTGATGACACCTACATAGCCTCACTACCTAATCCAACTAGCCCTCATATCCTGACATTGGAGCTTTCCTTTCTACTATACAACATAAAATTTTTCGGATGTGTATCATTTGTTCACATTCATTCTCAAAATTGCATAAAACTTGACCATAAATCTATCAAGTGTATTTTTCTTAGATATGCCTCCACAAAAAGGGTTATAAGTGGAACACGACTGTTACCATAAAATGCTATAACTCCAGAGATGTCACATTTTTTTAAAATCAATCCTACTAACCTAAATCTGATGTTCAAAGGGAGACTACAAATGAGCATCCATTATGAGATGCACTTGACGACACCTGCATAGCCTCACAACATAATCCAACTAGCCTTCATATCCTAGTTCAGGATGTCCAACCAACCCAACCTGAAGTCTATAACAAAGAACATTGCATGAACACGAGAAAGAAAACCCTTTAACAGGTGAAAGAACACTTGCAAGGACAGATTTGTTCAAAACAAAACTCGAATTCACATTCACGTAAAATTCCAGCTCAGAAATCTAGTACTCATGAGTAATCCCCTTCCTCTTCCGATGTGGGTGACAAGGAAATTTCTAATTCACGAGTTTGTAGGGTATGGGAAGTTATTCTTATCCTACAAAGCTTTTGTTTTTAACCTTGATAGAGCGCAGATTCCTAAAATGATTAATTTAGTTCTTGTAAATAAGAATGGAGGAAAGCAGTTGAAGAGGATATTCAAGCACAAAAACATAAAGGCACATTGATTCTTACTAAGCTCCCTCGGGATAAGAAGTTAATCAGATGCAAATTGGTGTTCAACCTCAAAAACCAAGCAGATGGGAGTATTGAGAGATTCAAAGTCAAATTAGTTGTAAACAGTTTCACTCAAGCCTATGGAATTGACTATTATGATAACTTCACGCCAGTTGTCAAACTAAACACTATCAGAGTTTTCCTTTCAGTAGCAGTTAACAAAGAATGGGGACTGCATCAAAAATGTCTTCCTAAATGGGGAAGTGGAAGAAGTATATATGGAGATAGCACTAGAGCTTGAGAATAATTCCAATAAACACAAGTATGCAATCTTAGAAAGTGTCTCTATGGTCTTAAGCGATCACCAAATGCCTGATTTGAAAAGTTTGTTAAGATTATGAGATCTAAAAGATATTCTCAAGGTTAAGTTGATCATACACTATTTATAAAACACATTCAGAAAGATAAAATTGATGCAGTGATAGTATATGTGAATGATATGATTCTTATTGGTGATGATGAAAAGAAGATTCTCAATTAAAAAAAAAGTGCTTGTCATTGTGTTTGAAGTCAAGTACCTAAGAACCATGAATTTTTTTTCTATAGGTATGGAAGTAGAGAGGTCTAAGAAAAACATCGTTATATCACGAAAAACATGCATCCTAGATCAACTAAAGAAGAGAATGATGATAGAATACAAGTCTGCTAATACTCCAATGGATTCCAACAAAAAGACTAATAGAAGAGAAGAAAGTGTATATGTGGACAAGGGAAGATATTAAAGATTCGTAGAAAAACTCGTCTACTATCACATACAAGGCCATATATTACAAACTTTGCAGGCAACAAAAATATGAATGACACAAATGACAAGCATTTGGAGATATTATACAGGATTCTGAAATTTCTCAAGAAGACTCCTGATTATAGATTAATTTTTGAGAAAAACAGAAATAGAGGTGTAAATGTCTGCACTGCGACAGTTGGGTTGAAGAACTCACTAAGAGAAAATCCACCACTATTTATTGCTCCTATGTATAGGGAAATCCGATTACATGGAAAAGTAAGGAGCGAGATGTTTCTAGAAGAAGAACAAAATCAGAGTATAAGTTACTCGCTTTGAGCATCTGTGAAGCGATTTGAATTCAGAACTTAACAAGGGAATTGGGACGTGCCTCCAATAGGCCTATACATATGCTTTATGTTAGTCACGCAGTTATCAATATCGTCAAATATTGTCAAGAATCATGTTCACCATGACAGAACCAAGCTTATTGAAGTTGATGGGCACTTCATTTTTCAAAAGGTTAATAGTGAAGTTATACAGTTGAACTATATCCCAAAACGCCAAGCTGCTAATATCTTAACCAAAACTCTTCCTTTGAGCCTTTCAAATTTCAATGACAAGCTTGGTCTTTACAACATCTACGACCCGCTTGAGCGGGAGTGTGGAAAATTAGGAAGTAATCGGCTGCTTCCTTTGGTGAGTCGTCCCCACCTATCTATTATGGAAGATTGAATTAGGAGATAACTTTAAAAACTCATTAATTAATTTTATTCTCTTCCTATCTATGTTTTTTTGCTATTTTTATTTCAAAATAATTTCCTTTCCAAATTCATATTAGAAATATTTGGTATGCATTTAAACTAGGAGGGAATTGTTTACCTATATGTACCCTACATGTGAACAATTAAAACATACATATCATACCTTCAGGTCCACAAATTTTAAATCATATTTTGAGTTGACTTACAATATAACTAATGAAGTTGAAATTGATTTCAAAGAGTGATGAGCGAAATTTTAAAATTAATTATTTTTAATAACCCTATATGTTATAGCTGGGCCCTTAAATTCATAATAGCAGTTATTCTTTAGAAAAATGGAACACTACTGTGATGGACAGTAAAAACACATGCAAAAACACTCCCACATCATTTTTCTCATACGAAGTATAAAAAATTCAACGTGTCTGCATTTCTCCGTGAGTAAATATTTTAGTTCATGCAAATTAAATTTTCAAAGACAAAGGAAAGTAAAATGTTTCCTTCTAAGCAGTTTGACCTAAGTTTATAGAAATGATTGATAGTACAAGCAAGAATTACAAGAATCTAAAATGCTAAAATTAATTAATCAGAAGAAATCATGTAAGAGTGTGTGTGTGTATACAGAGAGAGAGAGAGAGAGAGAGTCACCTGCTCTAACACATCCAATTACATTGATATCAACCTGCTTATTATGCTCCTCTTATAAAGTCGAGGAATAATGAATTCTGCTATACCTGAGAAAAAAAAATTCATAGAAAAGTGAAAACAAAGCATTTCAGTTAAGTCTATTCAGAAATGGCAACAGAAACAAAATTAGCATCATTAATGATGACTACTCCGCCAATCACAAATATAAGATTTCCATTGACAAAAATGATTTTTGCATTCAGGCCCACATATTGATAACAAGGGTGGGTGATCATGACTCTACAGCTAGGAAAGACCACACAAGATCTTCCTCATCATTTGCCTTGTACCAACTATTTGGGGTCAGTTTTATGAATCCTCAATTTTTAGTTATTTCCACTCAATATTACCTGAGGTGTTAATGCATTTTCTTTGCAAGACAATCTCAAACCACCTATATTAATGTTACAAATATCTCCCCATTTTTCCTGCTCCTAAATTAATTTTATATACTCTTCTAAGGTTTATTCCCCACATTTTATAGTACATGTCTAAATAACATCAATTTATTTTCAATCACCTTGCCTTTCAATAGATATAACTATTTGCATTTCTACTAAGCTCCATACATATCAACCATCTTTTACTACCCAACACTCAAAACCATACAGTATTGCCGGCCCAAAAAGCGCTTCATAAAATTTACCTTTAAGAATCTATTACATAATCATATTTCATAATGCTCTTGAGATAGTTCTCAATTTTAACAACAAAACCTTAAATACAGAAGTTATCTCATCAGCTACATCTTCATTCTTTTATATAATATATCTAATATAATAAAAGTTTTCACACAAAAGTGGAAGGATTTTTTTTTTTGATTTTGTTGAGGGGCAACCATAGGATTTCTATCTAAATAAACAGATAAGGCATTTGAAGAATAATATATTATCCCCAAAGATAGAAATATTACCTTCGAATAGATCTAATCATTCCAATGAGGAAAACCTTTGGGATTTATGGATCCACGGAACCAGGATTCTTCCCTTACTTTATAGGTGTAAGATAATTTTATTTTAATTATGGGATCTCATTAATACGAGGGCATGCTCTCGTATTTAATTACATCTTTAGAGTTGTAAGCACTAAATAAAACCCCTCGATTAATATGATAAGTCAAGTTGCCACAGATCGAGCTTTCATGATTGGAGGGCCCAAATTGGAAGAATTAAGTTTCGAGAGATGGGACTTACGATCCGGTGACATGTCATCGAAAACGCCCATGATATGGAATAGGATTTCATTTTTAAAAGTATCAATCAAAGAAACTGACGATGAATTTGGACTGATCAGATGAGGTCAAAAGGTAAATTATGGATGTGGAATTTGACTGACAGAGACAATTGAAAACCCTATACTAAGGATAAATTTGGGTAGGGAAGGATTTCTAAATGAGAAGATCCTAGACTCCATAAGTTCTATAGGCGGACTAAACTAAATTTTTGAAATAACGTCTCCGGTCAAGATGCTCATGACTTTTGTCGTCCCGGGAACTTTGACTAGCCCATAACCAGAAATCCTCCATCAAATGTGGGAGCATAGAGGATTGGTAGTTTCGAAGCAGTCTGAAATACATTCGTCGGTAACCATGGGTTGCTTCATTCTAAGATATTTCCTTAGTCTAGGGGTTGGTTTGTTATTTGTATGTCCTAGTCCTTAACACTAACTAGTACTTGAACTAACATAGGCTTGTATACTAAGACTAACCTAAGGTAGGTGTGTGGCCCTCAATTCGGTGACTAAGTTAGCTGAGCCTAAAGTTCATGTCAGATCTTCCTAAATTTCGTTTTCGTTCTTTATCTTGGTGTGTTTTAGATGTTCATTTAAATTTCAATATTTTCATGAATATTTTGTTTGATTCCTAGGTTTTGTCAATCATATTAAAAAATCTGAGTTTTCTACATTTTGTTTTTTTTTCGTTTTATTTGTTTTATTTGAGATTTGGTTTCTTTTGAGGTTTACAAAGAAAACTGAGGGGTTTTCATCCTTGCTTTTGTTATAAGTATATTTTTTTGTGTTATTTTTGTTTTTAAACATAAAATAACACATGAAATAATATTTAAAGCGTAGGATAGCATGCGAAACATGTAAAAAAAAAGGAACATGAGCTAACATGTAAAATAGCATATAAAATACAAAATAACATGTATTTTTAACTTTGGATTGAACTTGGGTTAAGGTTGGGAAGACGTAAGTTGATTTTCCAGCTTAAGTTAGCTCAAAATTGAGCTAAGGTATGATATAGGTTAGCTAACTTGGGTCTCTGTTGGACCTAAGCTAGCTCGGGTTAAGTTGGGTTTGATTTAGGTTGACCCGGGTTGAGCCGCGTTGATTTGGGTTTGACTCGAGATAAGATGGGTTGACCCAGGTTGGCTTAGGTTTGAGTTTGACTCGGGTTAAGTTGGGTTAACCCGAGTTGGCTTAGGTTTGGTTTGGATTTGACTCGGGTAAAGCTAGATTTACCCGGATAAAGTTTGAGTTTGACCCGAGTTATGCTGGGTTGACCCAAGTTGGCTTAGGTTTGATTTGGGTTAAGTCTAAGGTTATGTTTGACAACCGGTTTAGGTTCATGTTTGGGCTAGATTCTAGTTTAGGTTTAGGGTTTAGCTTAGGGTTAGGTCAGGTTTGGGTTAGCTTCAAACTGGGCTAAGTTAAGGTTCAGGTCAGGTCCAATTTGGATTAGACCTAGGTCAAGTTAGGATTGGGCTAGGTTTGGTTTGGGTTAGTCCTGGGTTAGGTCAGGGTTTCAGTTAGGGTTTGGATTAGACCTATTAGGGTAAGGGCTAGGTCTTAGGTTAGGGTTTGAGTTAGACCTAGGTTGGGTCAGGTCTAGGGTTTAGGTTAAGGTTTGGATTAGACATGTTAGAATCAAGTCTAAGGTTTAGATTAGGGTTTGGGTTAGACCTGGGTTGGGTTAGGTCTAGGGTTTAGGTTAGGGATTGGGTTAGACTTGTTAGGCTCAGGTCTAGGGTTTAGATAAGGGTTTAGGTAAGACCTAGGTTGGGTCGGGTCTAAGGTTTAGGTTAGGGTTTGAACTATGTGAGTTGGGGTTAAGCTGGGTTCGGATTGACTTGAGTCAAGCCCAAACCCATGCCTAATCTAGGGCCTTTGAGTTGATTGACCTAGCTTTAAAGCTTTTAAATAAAAATGTTTAAATTAAGAAAAGAATGAAACAGGATTTACTGAGAGGAGAGGAGGCTGACCGAAGAATTGTTTCCCTTCATCTTCTCCCTCTGCACTTCTTCATCCTCTACTAATGGTGCCCGAACAGTTTCAAGTCCAGTGTAGTGATCCCCCCTTTTATAGGTGGGAAAGGCGATGGTCGAGCCTCCCGGAGCCGTCCAATAAGGTGGCAAGTCGACGGTGACGATCCACGGATCGCTGCCAGCAAAAGGGTGTGATGATTTGTGGTCTGATCTGTAGATGAAGCCCACAGATAGCTGACATGAGAAGTCGCTTTACCTGGGCGTGGTCACACCCAAGCCTGGTGAGACCACTAGACCACTCCGAGGTACTTTGGGGCATAGTCGGGCCCAAGCCTGGCGTGACCATGCTGAGGTACGTGGTCACGCCCGGGCCAAGCCTAGAAAAAGGCAGACTCCCCTTTTGACCAATTTTGTTGTGTAGAATCAAGGGATGATGTCTGTGCAAGACTTATGTGACCAAAAATGAGGTCAACAATAAGTATCACTTTATCTTTTGATAATATTGATTGATAATACTAAAATACCACAACAAGACGAGACCTTGCTTGGCCAAAAATCGTTCTACTTGTGCAAGACTTGTGTGACAAAAAATGAGGTCAACAATGAGTATCACTTTATCTTTTGATAATATTGATTGATAATACTAAAATACCACAACAAGACGAGACCTTGCTTGGCCAATTGTTAATTACACTCAAGTCAACAAGCTTATGTTTATGAACAAGTAGAACGATTTTAAAGAACTATACTTATTCATTACATATATAATATATATATATATATATATATTAGAAAAATATAATATCAAAGAGACCTCATATTTTTCACAGTTAGTACTCAAAGACTTCAGCATGAAATCTTTTAGGAGGATTAATATATATATATATATATATATATATAAACAGTAAGGAACAAAAATTAGGAAAGGGAACAAAAATTAGGAAAGGGAACAAAAATTAGGAAAGGGAACAAAAATTAGGAAAGGGAACAAAAATTAGGAAAGGGAACAAAAATTAGGAAAGGGAACAAAAATTAGGAAAGGGAACAAAAAACAGAAAAGGGAACAAAACAAGAACAAAGGAGTTAACTCACTCAAGATTCCTAAGGTGAAGACCTCAGAGATGAATTTGATTTTGTAGGGATGGATACCCACCCTTTAAACTATATAACTTAATTATGTTACTGTGAATTAGAGTCTAGAGTTTTGAGCAAGTGGACTTCAGAGTAGCTTTCCAAGTCATCAACGTTATTTAGGATATCAGAAGTGTCAGCCAATTCCAAGCATCCTCTACTCCCTCCCTCTCATCAAAAACTTTGTATCTGAAATCAAACATGCAGGAATCAAGGAACCAAACATAAGGCAGCTTCACCATCCATAAATCTTTACCAAAAAAAAAAAAAAAAAACAATTCATAATCTGGACAGCAGAATACATCATCTTGAACGAGCCCTTTCCCAACACACCATTATACTTCACAAAATGAACACTGAAGATTCAATAAGCAAGAAAAACATCACAAAGAGATCACTTTTTAAGATCATATAACACGTTTTGCATTATTAAGAATATATAAATCAGAAACAATACATACCCGTCCTTATCAACTGCTGAGAATGACTTTGATGATCTTGTATTCATTTTCGACACCCTCATGATCTTGATATAGTTAGTAACAAATAAATTTTTAGGGATACTCCTGACACTTCAGAGGTATCAATCATGCAACACTAATAATAAGAAAAATAAAAACCAAATGTGATTTCAAATGATGACTAAGGCTGTTTTCTATTTTGAATATATTTAGACAAAATGTTTAAGCTGCAAGTCCATCTTTTATATAGTAGAAAAGAAACATACACCATATGAAATCCATCACTGCATGGACACATAATAAAGTAGTAATATACACACTTCGTGATATGGAATTATCTTTGGTAGCCATCAAATATAAGAAGCCAATTTAAACTAAATTATTAGCATTTATTTGAATTTTGATTGAAAAGTGCAATGCACAACACACCCCCCAATTACCTGGAAAGATGCCTTCCAAATATCTAGCAGAATACATTCTTTCTTTTTCTCTTTAGCTCTACATGAACAAATCAAACAAGTTATCTAGTGTACTACGCAACCATTTCTCCAAAGTAAAACACCCCCTAATGAATGGCCGATCAATAATTCAAAGATACTTCCATGCTACTTCACTCTTAGATTTCATACTGCAATCAAGAATTTTCAGGTGGCATATCCTGAAGGCTCTATTTTGTAGCTCAAGAGGCAATTCCCTCAACGTGTCTGCTATGGCAAAATCATGTCTTTCTCTAAGATCATCAATTTCCTTTTGTTGCTTAAGCAAAAGTTCCTCTAGTTTGAGTATAACAGACTCGAGAGCTTTGGACCCATTCTCTGACAGCACATTAGTATCATCATTTCGGAATGCTTCCATTTGGTTTTCAATGGAATCAGAGATAGTAGATTCCTCAATAAGCTCCTGGGCAACCAGACTACTGGAGGACAAGCTTTCTGAAGCATGATTTTTTTCTCGATAGCTGGTGATGGAATGCCTCAGGCTTCTTTCCCGTTCAACTAAAGCAAAACCTTGAGAATAATCATCCCGGAAATATAAATTATCTTTCATCTCCAAAACATCATCGCTGTCACAAGGACTTAACACCAAATTTTGTCCAAAGGCAGAGTTACTACGTGATCCATTGGGAAAATCAGACCAATATTTTTTCCCAGCAGGTAGTCGTTCCAACAAAAGATCGCCAGTAGCATGAGTCTCATCTTCAGCTTTAAAATCTTCTTTATTTGATGGAGCCTCATTGTCAGGATCTTCACCAAGGGTTCCTGGAGCCCACCCAGGAAAATGAACTTGTATTTCTGCATTGATCATATCAGCAATGGTGCTTACATCTTGATCAGTAAGATCTAACTCTGCAACCATTTCAGCAGCCACACTAATGCATGTGTCCGCTTCAATATTAAATGGAAAGTGGATATTGTGAATTTGACCTGGCAGCACAACTTTCACGTTATCAAAAAACAACCAATCCAAATGATAATATAAGTATCTGGTGCAAAACCTGTAGAATCTGCAATCCTTAGCTTCAAAAAAAGTGTTTTAATATCTTTTCTTTGACCTTCCACCGTGCAGTCTATTCCACCTGTAGATGTTTCTTGCATGATGGTATCTGTGTCATTAATCATACATTAGGAACAAAAAAACAAAATTAAGAGCCATATGAAATAAACAACTTCATAGATATTTTCATAATACTTCTAAAAATTTCAGTCTAAGCACAGAGTAAAAGACAGAGCTTGTCAGGACAAAAATACCTGAACTGTTATGATCTAATGGTCTGGAATTACATAAGATATCATTTTCGGAATCCATTTGAAGAAAGGGATCCCTCAACAATTCGTCAGCAGACATTCTTTCAGAAGCATTAGCAATACATTTCTCAATGAATTGTCTTATCCCAGGGTCCTTCACCTTGGTCAATGATGCAGGCTTGATACCCTTCAAGAAAAAAAGAAAGGGCATCAATAAATAACTATACAGAATGTTGCTGTATAGTACGTATGTAGAATCCCTGGCAATAATATGAATGAAGCCTATGTGTGAGCATATATTTTAAGGAAGATAAAAAAAATAGAAGAAAACCCAATAACTAGCGTTGTCAATATGGGTTAACTAATCGGACTTAAATCTGACCCAAAATTGACCAACATAATTTGAATGACCCAACCCGAATCTACATGAACCAAACCCGAGTTGTTTATTAAATAAGTCAGAAAGCCTAACTTGAACTCAGCCAATCTTCAACACAGCTATCCTGAACCTAATATCTCATTTAACATGAAGCATAATAGTCATTCAAGTCAAATTTTAGTAATTTCCAAGATTTGAATTTCACAATATGGAGTTAAGGTGCTTTTTTCCAAGAGGGCAGGCAAAGCCTCAAGGTATTTTAAGGCATAAATCTCAAATTAAAAAATTATCTATATTAATAAATATTATATTAAATATAACATGTAAACTATGAAGTAAGAAATAACATATTTAAATTCTAACAAATTAACAAATTAAAAAAGTGATATGATGACATTTTAATAAAGTAAAAAATAATTAATTGAGCAAAGTAAAATCAAGAAATAAGATCGGTTATACAAATATTAAACAATAAAAAAAAATTTAAGACATCAAAATAAAAGATTAAAATATCAAATCATAATAATCAAAATAAGTTAATCATAAATCTCACTCTCCAACTCATACTATACCCCCTCCCCCCAACCCTTCCCTAGGACTGCAAAACAACCGAGTCAAGTCAAGCAAGGTTGTGTTCAAGCTTGAGCTTGCTTATAAAATTCGAATGAGTCAAGCTCGAGCTTATGTGTTCAAACTTGAGCTTGTTTAAAAAATTCGAGCTCGAACTCTAATCGAGCTTTGTGTTTATCTTCAAGCTTCGAGATTGGCTCTTTCTCGTTTCATATGATGATAGTTGAGTCATTATAGAGCAGATTAATGAGTAAATTATGAGCTACTTAATTTCAATCTAAAACATATTTATTGAGCAAATTAAAATTAGTACTATAGTATTATTTATTTTCTAAATAAATACAAATTGTTCAAGATCATTAATAAAAAGGAGCATGTTCTTTAGCCTCATTCCTAAAGCTCCCATGAACATAGGCAAGTCAGGAGGTCAACAAACGGCTTTGTTATTGCTTGATATAAATTTAATTCCAGTACAAATCTTGGAAATCAAACAAGTTAGTACCAGGACATGTAGATAAGCAAGATCAAACTTTTGAACAACAGTATGTTAGTGAGCAAGCTTTTTAGTTGTCCGAAAAATGGCTTGACAATATCTTGAAAACATA
This sequence comes from Phalaenopsis equestris, assembly GCF_001263595.1. Taxonomy (NCBI): domain Eukaryota; kingdom Viridiplantae; phylum Streptophyta; class Magnoliopsida; order Asparagales; family Orchidaceae; genus Phalaenopsis; species Phalaenopsis equestris. Next base: position 449,622 of record NW_018222214.1, read on the forward strand.
CTTGATTATAGCCTATTTATTTATTATTCATTCATTAGTAGCATCCTATCTGCCAAAATCTTTCACTATTTTCATTTCAGTCCACATGTGCTAAGAAAAAAAGAGCTGCTTCAATAAGCTTGACTAGTAAAAACTAAAAAGAGTTAATACGATGAATGATCAACTATGTAGAACTCAAGTCACCCATGTCTAACTAAGCTTAATTAAATCTTGCTTTTGATTTATAATAAGAAAATAAATAAATAGGCTCGAACAACAACTTTAAAGCTCAACTTTAATCAAGTCAAGCTTAAACAGGGCAATGCCTGACATTGGCTTGTGTACAGATATAATTTGCAATATCTCTGCTTCAAAAGAGTTGATATCACAAATTTGCGAAAAGAGGTTGCTATCCATATAAAGTACATGGCATAACACAAATATAACTTTAAACTTCCAGTTCCCAATTGTTTTAGTTTGTCGGCTTTAGCTGAATCTCTGATCATAATTTCTCTTATTCAAGCACCAATCATTCTAAATAATCACTTTATTGTTATTCGGAAACAAATGCTTTAAAATGGCTGGACACAGCTAATATCAAGAAAAACCCAAAAAGTGTGCTAGTAAGAAAAAAAACAAGTAATGAAACTTGCGTGATCCTTAAGACACGGGTGAGATGAAATATAGCATGCCACTCTACATGGGGGTAAACTGAATTTCTTACTTGACAATAATCTTTTAAAAGTAAAATAATAGGGAAGGGAGGAAGATCATTCTTAAGAAAAAAATCCAAATAACTAGGTCAAGGCAAATAACAATTAAATGTGCTATCATAATTGATTATGAAAACAGTTTGCATGAGTTTGGTTTTATTAATTTTATGTAAATATAGAAATAAATTAAAAAAATATATCATAATAGATATATATCTTATATAAATAGCATATTAATATATTTTATGTACATACACATTTTAATTTGACTTGAAATGTATGAGTTAAATACTTAAGTCAAACATGAAATCGACTAGAAATAGATTAAAAGTTAATAATGATACTTCAACTCAAGCCAACTTTTGAGTGATTTTGGAATTTTGATTATAGATATGTTATATTACATACATATCATATATACATTGTATAGTGCATATATTACATGTATGCAATATTTTGAGTCAGATTTTGAGTTGACTTGAAAAGTATTTAAGTCAAACTTGAAATCAGCTCAAAATTAATTTATGGTCAATTTCAATTTAATTCAATAAGATTACATGTAAAACTATAATTTTGAAAAAGAAACAAGAAGAAAAACACCATAGTGATGGCCAACATCATAACATGCATGAAAACAGACGGCCAAAATATATACTGCAATAGGTTTCCATACTTCCCTATGTAAATCTAAATTTCATGTGAATCAAATTTTAGTAAACCTTTTAAAAGAAAAAGAATATAATATGTTTTCCACTTTTCCTTCTAAGAAAAACAACTCAAACTGTTGAATCATTATCTGTTACAATCATGATAGTTAATAATCTCAAATGCTGAATTTAATCAATCAGAATAAATTACGCAGGAGTGTACCGAAGTCACTTTCTTATATATTTGTGCTGCATTTTTACATTCCGCATATGGGTATTCAAAGGTCACAAGTTCTAACAAACACATCCCAAATGCATAAATATCAACCAGCTCATTATACTCCTCTTCATAAAGTTCAGGAGCCATGAATTCAGGAGTACCTGAGATAGAAAAGAAATTCATCAAAACAAATAAAAACATAGCACTCAAGTTTAGCCTAATTTGCAACAGCAACAGAAGCAAAACTAGCATCACCAATAAAAAAAAAATGAAAAAATTAAAAATTTAACAAAAAAAACAAATAACATGCATCATCAATGTTTTCTCCACTCACCAATAACACTATGGGCTGAGTGACATTGGCGTAGAATGGCTGCCAAACCAAGGTCACCAATCTTAACCTCTCCTTGATTTCCATTGACAAATATGTTGTCACATTTCAGGTCCCTGTGAATAACAGGGGGATCATGACTATGCAGGTAAAGAAGGCCACACAAGATCTGCCTTGACCAATTCTTCAGTGCTCTCAAGTCAACATGCTTATGCTTCTTCCGATATCTAGAAGGATTTAAAGAAATAATCATTAAAATCTGTAAACACAAAATGTTTAACAGAAACCACAAACGGAATAAAGGAGGAAGAAAGAATGAACTGACTGGCGCAAGGTCCCTGAAGTGAAGACCTCGGTGATGAAATTTATGTTGTCATTTTTCGTGTCAACCCATGAGCTATAGAATTTAATTATGTTCTTGTGTTTTAAAGTCTTCAGCAAATGAACTTCGGAGTAGAGCCTTTCCATGTCAGCAGCATTTTGCAGAACATCAACAAGCTTCACCTGATTCCAAGCAACCTCTATTCCCTCTCCCTCATCAAAAGCCTTATAGCTGTCATGCATAAGCCATTAATCAAAGAACCGAACTTAATGCAACTTCGCCATTCATAAACCGAAGAACAAAATGAAAAAATAGGGAGCACTTTAAAAGATAGACAGAATAATACACAGTCTTGAATGCGCCCTTTCCCAGAACTTCATTGTACTGCAAGGAAAACAAATATTTTTACATACTAAAAAAAATATAAGATCCAATGAAAAAGGAAATAAATAAAAAAATTGTCATTTTCTTAAATGTCGCATATCAATCAGAACGAAGAAAGGCACATGAATATAAATAAATTTAAGTAAACCAAAGGAATCGATTCAGAAACATTCCGCACCCGTCCGTAGCGACCTGTAGGATCGACCTCGACGAACTCGTTTTCCTTTTCGTCCCCTCCAGACTCCGATGACGAATCCCCAAGCATTTCTTCCAAAATCCGATATCCAAATCACAAAATGCTTCAAAAACCCTAATTCCAGATGGAAAGTTGCCAAAACCTCCGGGGCTTTGAGTCCACTTCGAATCCCCAAACTGGATCGCTTCAGATATGAATTTGTTCTACAGAGCGATCATAAGTTTCCAAATAGGATCCTCGGGTTGCTGGTTACAAACGAGCAAATATTATTTTCTAGTTTTAATTTTGGGGTTTTTAACACCATCCAAAACATTTTTACCAGCCCAACATTCCAAAATTTTCACTCAAATTATCCATCAATGAGTTTAGAAATGTGATTATAATAAAAAAATATTTAAAATATTATTATTAAAATTTGGATAATTAAAATATTATAGTTAATATTTTAGATGGTTGATATATAAATATAATATTCACGCCTTATTTTGTTTTGACCCAAAAATTTCCTTCTCATTCTTCTTCGAAATCCCTTTCTCTAGATCACTCTCTCTCGGAAAAAAAAAACAAGGGAAGAAAAAAATGAATCGAAGGTGGAGAAAAGCTGAGAAAAAACACAATGAATCACTATGAAAATATTTACATTGAAAAGTCTTTGTAAAATAAAACATATAAGAGCTATCTAAAATAAATCAGACCATACTCAACCCGAAAAAATATACGAGAATGATCCTGTAGAAAAACCTTTGTAACAAAATCAAATTCAAAATCAAATTTATTTTGTTCTTGGTTCAAAGAGACCTCCTACGACGACATATCCTTATGATCAATACTTATTATATGTTGTGTTTGCTTAAGATAGTCCTGAAGTATAGACAACAAAAGATATTATTTGAAGAGGGCCTACGGTACATGATACACCTAAAATATATAAGATTTTTAAACACATTTTTATATCTATTTTTGAGTTATCGCGCTTTAATAGAATGTATTTTGTGTTTTTCTAACAGATACAAGTCAATGAAAAAATGTTTAAAGGTGTGAAAAATGATCAAATTTGGAACAAAAATGTAAAAAATTGTGCAAAAGAGTTTTGACACCTAAGCGCCCGATCCGGCACTTACGCACCGGTTAAATAGAGAGGGTCACGCCTAAGCGCCGAGACCCTGCGCTTAAGCGCCAGTGGCCTTTACTAGACGAGTAAAATCAGTTTTCATGAATTTTGAAGAGGTTTTTGAGGCATCCATTGGCTTAATAGGTGGTTGTAACCACCATGACGAAAATTATCATGAAACGAAAATTATCATGAAAGGATACATCGAATTAAGACACATTTTGAAGAGATCCCAAGGCACCTCTTCATT
>NW_018222214.1:453891-454252 GCF_001263595.1 Phalaenopsis equestris
AGATTTTCAGGAACCACTTTTTATTTACTTTATCCTTTTTGTTATTTTGTTTTAAGTGATTATAAAAGAGAAGAGATTCAAAGGAACTTCAAGAGTTTGGTGAAGGACTTAGATAAGTTTTTATATTTTTGTTTTAGACTACTTTTTGTTTTAATCGAGACTTGTTGTTGGTTCGACAATGATTTCTTCTCTTAAACCAAAGTGTGGTTTTGTTTCTCCATGAATTCTGAGTAGTTTTTTTTATCTTTCTTCTTAATTTTATCTTTAATTAAGTTTTGGATAGAAGTTGTAGAGAGTATTGATCTTTAATGATGAAAGAAGTTGTGATGATTTAAATCCATGCACTATGAAAGAAGTTGTG
>NW_018222214.1:454282-455767 GCF_001263595.1 Phalaenopsis equestris
CTTCTTGATTTGGCCAATCTAGATGTTAAATGTTGTTGTGAGAACATGTAAGAACCAGACTGGTATTGTCTCAGTCAACAATTGAAAAGAATCACATGAGGTTGTATGAATGAGAATGTAGTTCATATGATTAGGTGCAAATAAATATGGAAATATTCATTGATGGGTGTAGAGTTAGAGGACTTTAACGTGATAGGTTAAAGCCCCCAACTTGGTTTATTATTTTAGGTTCTGGTATGAGAATGTTAGCCCGAGGTGGAGGGAATGGAGGGAACTCTAGAGTGAAAGCTAGTATCTTCCCTGCCTAGCCGGTCTTCAGAACAATTCAAACTTTAAATTAGCCAATATTCTTATAGCATCTCTAGTAAGGGTAAAAAATATTATCTATTTAAAAATATTTGCATCATCTAACCTAAAGAAAACTTCCATAACAAAATTCCTACACTTATTACTGATTCAAGAAAAGAAGAAAAATATTTTCATATTAAGTACTTTTCTTCTACAAAAACTAGTTATCTTTTTAAGTTGTTATTGTTTCGTTAAAATATCAAAAATACCAAAAACCTTTAAATTTTAAATTCCTGCAAAAATCATTTTTAGTTTAAGTAATTATCTTCTTAAAAAATAAAAAAAACTTATAAAAAAGTGTACATTGCATAATCTTCTCTGTGGGTTCGAGATTCGGGTCTTAATCAAAAAGTCTTATATTACTTGATAACGATATGTATACTTGTGTAGTATCCCAATATAAATATATATAAATTAGAAAATTAAATTCTTATTTTTCTTCAGGATCATGTTTTTGGTTTGGTTGCAAAATAAGAAAATATAAGTGAAAAATACCATAAGAACTATTGCTATAATGTGCATAAGCATTAAGTCGGGATCAAGTTTTTGGCGTCGTTGCCTCTCGGGTTTCAAACCAAGTAAATTTCTATTTTCAGACAATCTTAATTAAACTTTAAATATTGTATCTTATTTTGAATGTTTTATTTTATTTTATTTTATGTTAGTGTATGCGTAGTTCAAGTTCTGAAGAACTAGTGCCCTACGATTCTAAATTAGAAAGAACTATTAGAAAAATCAGAAAAACCAAAAAATAAAATAAAAATCTTGAAAAATAAAAAAAAAATTGCTTAAATGGAAAACCAAAATAATCAAAATGTTGAAATTCATCAAGAGTTTAACTTTTAAGAGATTATGTCAACCCTCCTGTAGATGAATTTTAGCTTAATCTTGCTGTACAATGGCTAATCAAAATGATCTTTCATTGTAGTATTCAAAAACCTGCAATAGTGGCTAATTCATTTGAGCTTGAACTTGCTATTATAGAAGATCCAAATTTACATCTTACTTACCAATTTTCTAGAATTGTGTGCTACAATTAAATACGATGGTGTTTCAGATGATGTCATAAGACTAAGGTTATTTTCTTTCTCACTATGGGATAAAGCTAAGATGTGGTTGAATTCGTTAGCCGTTAGC
>NW_018222214.1:456021-459991 GCF_001263595.1 Phalaenopsis equestris
GTGGGCTGCTGGTGGTTCATTGATGTCAAAACCATTTCATGACTCTTATGCTTTAATTGAACAGATGGCAACCAATAATTTTAAATGGCCTTCTGAGAGGGTGAATCTAAAGAAAGTAGCCAATATTCATAAAACTGATGCATTTACTATGTTAGCAAATTAAGTTGCTGCAATTTCAAGGAAGTTAGATCAATTTGGAATGAATTTTAATTTCCATGATTAAAGAGAATTCATTAGGCCAAATGGTAGATTCTCAAGCATCATTAGAAACTTTGAATGTCATAAATAATAATCAAAATAACCAATATTCCAATTATTATAACCCAGGTTGGAAGAATCATCCCAACTTTAACTGGAATAATAATTCGGGTGGTAATAATCAGCAATGGGGGAACAACCAAGTAAACCTATTAGGAAACTAGAACAACCAAGGGAATATTTCTAGTTATCCTCCAGGTTTCAATAGTAATACACAATTTAAGGAGAAGAAGTTGTCTATAGAAGAAGTGGTGTTACAAATGGGTAATTAGTTACAAAGTCAATGAACTACAATTAGAAATATTGAGAATCAACTTGGGCAAATTGCAAGTTCATTAAGTAATAGATCCCAAGTAACACTTCCTAGTAATATTGAATCAAATCCAAAAGACCAGAATAAAAAGCAAGTTAAAGTTGTACAACTTAGAAGAGGAAGAGAGTTGGAAGGTAGGGTTTAAAAAGAGATTGAAGTAGAGAGAGAAGAAATTGAAGAATCAAAAGAGGATCTATTACTTAATGTATGCATAGAATTAATCTGTAAGAAAGCTGCAAACCCAAGGCTGATCCACAAAGGAGATTAAATCTTGTTATGAAAGAGGTTGTTAAGAAAGAAATTTTAAAGTGGTTAGATGCTGGAATTATCTACCTTATTTCATATAGTGTATGAGTTAGTCCAATTCACTGTGTTCCTAAGAAATGAGGAGTAATTATATCCGTGAATGAGCATAATGAGTTAATACCTACTAGACAAGTTACAGGGTGGCAAATATGCATTGATTATAGAAAATTAAATCTTGCCACTAGAAAAGATCATTTTCCACTACCCTATATAGATCAAATGTTGGATAGACTAGTTGGACACAAATAATTTTGTTTTCTGGATGGATATATCAATTATCACCAAATTCAAATATCTCATGAGGATCAAGAGAAAACAACATTTACCAGCCCTTATGGTACTTTTACTTTTAGAAGAATGCCCTTTGGTTTATGTAATGCCTCTGCTATATTTCAAAAATGTATGATGACAATCTTTTGTGATTTAATAGAAAAAGGGATTGAAGTTTTTATGGATGACTTTTCAGAGTTTGGAACTTCAGTTTGGAACTTCATTGGATATAGAGGAAGATAAAGAGATGCCTATCATTTTAAGGAGACCTTTCCTAGCCACAGGAATAAATTTAGTCCTTAACTAGAAAAATGTCAATTTATGGTAGTAGGAGGAATTGTATTAGGTCATCAAATCTCAGAAAATAGTATGGAAGTAGATCCTGCTAAAATTCAAGTGATTGCTAATTAACTTATCCAACAATTGTAAGGGAAATTAGGAGTTTTTTAGGACATGATGGATTCTACAGGTAATATATTAAGGACTTTTCTAAGATTGCTAAGCCTTTATGCCATTTACTGGAGAAAAATGCAATTTTCAATTTTAATGAGGAATGCCTAAAAGCTTTTAAATTATTAAAAGAAAAATTAATCACTCCACCAATTATAATTTTACCAAATTGGGAAAACCTTTTAAACTTATGTGTGATGCAAATGATTATGTTATTGGAGCTATTTTAGGACAAAGATATGATAAAATTTTCAAAGTTATTTACTATGCTAGTAAAAATCTTAATGAAACTCAAATTAATTATGCAAAAATTGAAAAAGAGTTATTAGCAATAGTATACGACTTTGATAAATTTAGATCATATTTGATTGAAACTCATTGTATAGTGCATACAGATCATTCTGCTATTAAGTACTTAATGAAAAAGAATGATACTAAACTGAAACTTATAAGATAGATTCGTCTTTTATAAGAATTTGATTTTGAAATAGTAGATCGGAAGGGAACTGAAAATTAAATTGTTGATCATTGGTCTAGGTATGAATTAGAAAAACCACTCTGTTTTGAAAAAGAAATTAATGAACATTTTTCAGATGAAAAATTGTTCACTGTAAATTAATGGTGTGTTCCATGGTTTGCCGACATTGTGAACTATATTGTTAGTAATCTTAAGCCCTCTGGAATGACATACCAACAAATGAGGAAATTTATTTCTGAAGCTAAGGCTTATTTTTTGGATGACCCAATTTATATAAACAAAGAAAGAATATGATCATTCGAAGATGTGTACCATTAGAAGAAACTTATGAAATTATCCAAAAATGTCATAATTCTGATTTTGGTTGACATTTTGGTGTTGATAAAAGAGCATACAAAATTCTACAATTTGAATTTTATTGGCCTGCAATTTTTAGAGATGTTAATGCTTATATCAAAACTTGTGATAGTTGTTAAAGAGTAGGCAATATTTCTAGAAGAAATGAGATGCCCCATAATTATACGCTAGAAGTTGAAATATTTGATGTTTGGGGATTAGATTTCATGGGACCATTTATACCATCTTTCGGAAATTTATATATCTTGTTAACAGTGGACTATGTATCCAAATGAATAGTAAAAGTTGTTGCTTTACCTCGATGTTATGCTTAAAGTGTTGTAAAATTTATGAAAACAAACATATTTTGTAGATTTGGGATGCCGAGAGTTATCATTACTGATGAGGGAAGTCATTTCAAAAATTTCATTATAGAGAAGTTATTTCATTATAGAGAAGTTATTAAGAAGTTATTAAAGAAATATCATATAAATTATATGATTGTTATTGCTTATCATCCTCAGATGTGTGGTTTGGCTAAATTATCCAATCGGGAAATTAAAAGAATTATGGAAAAATCTGTGAATCAAACAAAAATGGATTGCTCAAACAAAAATGGATTGCTCAGTCAAACTTGAATATGCTTCGTGGGCTTATAAAGCTGCATATAGAAATCCTATAGTAATGTCCCCATATAGGCTAATATTTGGGAAAGCTTGTCACTTACCAGTTGAACTTGAGCATAAAGCATATTGAGCTATTAAAGAGTTCAATTATAATTTAAAAGATACAGGTGAGAAAAGATTGTTACAATTAAATGAGCTTGAAGAGATAATGAATTAATCTTATGAGAGTGCTAAGATTTATAAAGAAAAGATGAAAATGTGGCATGATCGAAAGATTCTTACTAAAAATTTTTAGCCAAGTTTTGATATATAATGCAATGTTAAGATTATTTCCAGGTAAACACAAGTTCAGGTGGATGGGCCCAATAGTTGTGATAAAAGTTTATCCTTATGGAGCTATGAATATTAAAGATCCTAATTCTGAAAATTTTTTTAAAGTGAATGGTCATAGAATGAAACCTTATTATATAGGGGATCAACATAAATATAACGATGGAATGATGTTGGGTCAACTAAAATGAGCACCGGTTACGTCGGGCTGACGACGTAAAACTATGCACTTTGTGGGAGGCAACCCATAGTTATCAATGTGTTTTTGCTTTGATTGTTATTTTGAGACTGATTAAAAAATTTGGAGTAGTATTTTTGAGTTTATTATGTGCTAGTAATGATTTTTAGACTTTTTTTAGTGACCTAGACATGTTAGAATGATAATTTGGACGTTAAATTGATTGGTGCCAAAATGTGCACTAGCGCTTAAGCGCCAGATCCGACGCTTAAACGTTGCAATTTAATCACAAGTGAAAATTTTGATTTCTAAAAGGTGTAATTGTAATTTAGTTGGAATAAACGTGTCTTGATAGTTTCTAGTCGTGCCTAAAAATTATGAGGGGGAATTAGGCCTATAAATAGAAAAGGTAAGGGAAGGAATTT
>NW_018222214.1:460037-460693 GCF_001263595.1 Phalaenopsis equestris
AGTAAAAGTCTAAGAAAGAGAGAGATTTAGAGAAAATGACTTCATGGGAGATGGATTTGAATAAGGAAGAAGCCATGAGGAAGAAGTTCATCAGTTAAAGTGCATAAAAGATGTATAACATTTTCTTAGCCTTTAGTATTGAAGGGATATCATAGAAGATCAATCAGATGAAGAATATTATATCTGTATTAGAGACTAAAATTGCATGCACATCTAGAGCATATTGGGTGGCAACTTAAGATGCAACTCAACCATATCAGTTATGTTGAGGAAGCGAATAAGGCGATGTTCATCAATTAAAAGTGGATCGAAGATGATAGTATTAGAGCTCATCGCCACCGTCCGTTTTATCAACACTATATTCCTGTAGAGACTACTGGGAGACAAGAATTTGTTCCTTCTAATGAAGAGTGGCATTAAGTTAAGTGTTAGGAATTGTGTGTTTGGAGTCATGTTTTTAAGTGTGTTAGTGTTTATGTCCTGTGTTTAGTGTTCTGTGTTTAATGTTTTTAATTGTAAATGTGTGTTAAGTGTTTTGTACTTAGGAAAATTTTCTCATCCAAGACTATTTAAAGAGATAACTAAGTGTTAAATGTGTTTGTACTTGTTTGTGAATTAATATAAGTTGTTTTTGTGAAAATTTGTGTTATTTTTAG
>NW_018222214.1:460775-473766 GCF_001263595.1 Phalaenopsis equestris
ATAGTCATTTAAGATAGTCATCTAAGTGCTATGAGACCATTTAGGGGTGGTTTACTTAGGCTAATAGTGCATTTTACTTAAAATTAAAAATTTTGAAAATTATGCACTGGCGCCTAAGCGCCACATCTCACGCTTAAGCGTGAGCCAACCTGAGAGGCAAGCGGTTCACGAAAACTGGTTCGCGAACTGTTAAAAGTGAATTTTGCTGGTTCACAAAAACTGGTTCGTGAATGGTTAAAATTAAATTTTTGGTCCGAAATGCCATGCTTAAAGCCTCCTATCGTCTTCCCCAACTCTAGTTCGCGATTTTGAGGGTTAGGGCAAGCGAAGTTTGGAGATTTCTTGGTGGAATCAAGTGAGATATTCTAGATTCAAGTTCCATGAGGTAAGAGCTTTACTTCTATGCAAAAATTTTGGATTTTCACCATATATATTAAGAACATTTGGAAGATTTCAAAAATTTACTATGCATGGTGAAAAGTGAAGAAAAATCTATGGAAATTGCTTGAGAAGTTTAGTTAGTACTTTTGGAAGTTTAGTTTAGTGATTTATAGTTTAGTTAGTTTAGTGATTTAAACTTAATTTTTAAAGTTATTTTTGGAATTTATCAAATTTGTAGAATTGCACCAAGAATGAAAAAGAGTAAAGGAAAAAGTCCATTTGATTTGAGCAAATTTGTCAGTTCAAAAACTCAGGATCGATATAGTGACGTCTACATTCATGAAAATTAATTCAGGAACGATGTTTAAAGAGTCTAGGTGGAGAAGTGGAAGACCTGATAGTCCACCGACAGTGGGACAGTTCTGTTGTTTCTCTGCTGTCACTGTAACTTCCGTTGTAAGGGAGTTTTATGCAAATCTCCCAGAGGTTGAGGAAGATCGAGTTATGGTTCGAGGGAAGTTGGTACATTTTACTCCAGAGGTAATCAACTTGTTTTACCATTTACCACCGGAGACTTTGTGTTCTTATGTGAATTATAGTCCTACTTGAAGCAGAGTTAGATGAGATTATTTCATACTTGACTATTGGAAGAGGACTTTGGAAGATTACCAATAAGAGGAGAGTAAATTTCCCAACTTCAAAGTTATGTGCACCTTCAAAGGCCTGAGGCTTGGCACTATTTTATCTGCTCGTCTGCTTCCTACAAATCATCTCAGTGAAGTGACTAGAGAGAGAGCAATGTTGAATTATTGTATTTAGGAGGGAAAGCCCATCAACATAGGGGCTTTGATCTATCATGCTATCATCAGTTCATCTACTGCTGCTACTGCTGCTACTACTGCAGGTATGGGATTTGCTTCCTTGATATTTTCTTTATACGAGTAGGCTGGAGTAAAGTATGATAATTGGGAGGAAGTTGTGTTGCCTCTGAAGCCCATTACAAAAGTGAATGTGAAGACTTATTCGGAGCATTCAATTTTTGGCTGGAGAGGAGGATTTTCCAAGAACTATGGATTAGAGACGTCTGCTGCATCTACCTCTGCTGCATCTTTATCAAAACCATCTGCTTCACAGGCTTCTACATCTCGCGGTGAGTCAACTGAGACTCAAGAGCAATTATTACAAAAGATGATGACTCATATCCACTTTACCTTTGATAAAGTTCAAAATCTAGATCAATTTGCTGAGCATATAAATAGGTATAATAGGAGAAAGAGTGACTTTGAGGAGAAATTATATCCAACTTTGGAGGGCCTGATTAGAGGTGACCCAAGAGTAGTATTTCCTCAATATCCTCATTATCCTGACCATGAGCCTAAAGAAAAATGGTATAGTGGCAATTCTGAGAGTGGAGAGGAGTAGAGATGAGAGATGATGTGTTGGACTTGATTTGGTTTGATGTATTGTTATGTTTGTGTTTTGTGTTATGTTTTGTTATGGACTTTGTGCTATAGTACTGCTATAGATGCAGTTATGTGATGTTGTGGACTATGGTTTATGTCATGTTTTGAATTTTTATGTTCTATTATTGTTGTGATTGTTGTGTTAGATAGTATTTTGTTTTTAAAGTTTTAGGGTAGTAACTATTTTTGTTGTTAGTACTGTGGATTGGTTAGTTTGGAACTTAACTTAATTCCATGTCTTTTTTTTTAAGTTAAAAATTTTGCTATCTTAGATCTTAATTTTAAAATTCAGAAACTGCTACCCTGTATTTTTCTTTTATCACGTTAGTGTATTGTTTGCTTTTATACCCATTATTTAGAAGTCTATTGAATCTCAACATATTAAACTAAATTAAAATGTTAGAAAATTTAATCAAATTTACTTTTACTCCTCTCTTTAGTTTTATACTTGTATAATTAAGATATAGAAATTCCTGTTAGCATGTTATTTCAATTTTCATTTCTGCCTATATAATTATCTGATGCTAAACTATTTAATCTGTTAAAAAAATTAAGTTCGGGGGAGGGATGAAAAACATTTTCAAAACTTGAATTTTATTTATTCTCAAATGAACTACTAATGAATTTGAATTTTAAAGGAAAAATTGATTATGTATATGAAGTTATATTAGGGAAGTAAAATTTGATTTTAGAAATGAGTAAGAAAATTTAGTTAAAATTTTAAGTAAAGAAGAAAAACTTTAAGTTAAAAATTTTTAGTATAGAAAATGATTAATATAATTGACTATCTTTAGTAAGAAAAATTGTATTTTTGAAAAATTTAGAAAATTTAGACTTATAATTTTAATAATTAAATTTCTTTTATTAAAATTATTTTCAAACTATTATTATATTTATAAGTAAAATTTTTATATCAAGACTTTACTTTAGGAAAGGAGAAGTGGAATTCAAACTCATTAAAGGTCTATCCATATATTGTAATCCTTTCCTGAAAAAGAAAAAAAAAGAAAAAGAAAAAAAGAAAAAGAAAAAGAAAATAAAAAGAAAAGAAAGAATGTAAGGGAGGATAAGCTTGAGGATTAGTGCCTAATAAAAAATTGGTTCTACATTTGATCTTTTAAAGTATAAGACTTGATAAAATCTTAAGCTTATAAATATAATATAGTAAGTAAAATTATTTTTAATAACAATTTTTAAGTAGAAAAAATAAAAGAACTAAAATCTAAATTTAGAGAACTTACAATATTTCTGAATTAGATAGGAACTCATATTTTCATAGTTCTTAACATTAAAAATTTTCAAACTTTAAGTTGATCTCATTTACTAATTATTTTGCCTAAATTGGACTACTTTATTTCTAAATCTAAATTTTAGTAACTCCTAAAGAAACTCATATACATATCATACATATTTGGTTTTTTAAATATTGAAGTGTCTCTTGAGGACAAGTAACATTTTAAGTTTGACGGATTTTGATACACTTAAAACATATAGTATTTTTAGACACATTGTATACCTATTTTTGAGATATTGCACTTTAATAGAAGGTATTTTTGTGTTTTCCTTGCAGATACAAGTAAAAATGGAAAAAAAAAAAAATGCTTAAAGGAGTGAAAAAGGATCAAAGTTAGAGCAAAAAGGTGAAAAATTGTGCAAAAGAGTTTTGGCGCCTAAGTGTCAAATCCGGTGCTTAAGCGCCGGTTAAACAGAGAAGGCCGTCCCTAAGCGCCGAGACCCCGCGCTTACGCGCCAGTGGCAGTTACTAGACGAGTAAAATTGATTTACATGAATTTTGAAGAGGTTTTTTTAGGCACCCATTGGCTTAATAGGTGCTTTTAACCACCATGGATGAAAATTATCATAAAAGGATAGGTCTCTTAATCAAATACATCGAACCAATACACATTTTGAAGAGATCCCAAGGCACCTCTTGGAAAACTATAAAAGAAAGAAGAGAGGACTTAGAACCACTTTTTATTTACTTTATCCTTTTTGTTATTTTGTTTTGAGTGATTGTAACAGATAAGAGATTCAAAGGAACTTCAAGAGTTTGGTGGAGGACCTAAGATAAGTTTTTCTCTTTTTTATTTAGACTGCTTTTGGTTTTAATCGAGACTTATTATAGGTTTGACAATGATTTCTTCTTTTAAACTAAAGTGTGGATTTGTTTTCTCCATGGATTTTGAGTAGTTTCTTTATCTTTCTTCTTAAAATGATAAGTAATTAAGTTTTGGATGGAAGTTGTCAAGAGTATTGATCTTTAACGTTGGAAGAACTTGTATGATTTAAATCCATGCACTTCATTTACTTCTTGATTTGGCCAATCCTGATGTTAAAATTTGTTCTCAGTCAACAATTAGAAAGTCATGAAGGTGATAGGTTAAATCTCTATGATTGAGAGGACATAAAACTAAGCTGGTATTGTCTCAGTCAACAATTGAAAAGAATCACATGAGGTTGTATGAATGAGAATGTAGTTTATATGATTAAGTGCAAATAAATAGGAAAATATTCAAAATATATATGATTAAGTGCAAATAAATAGGAAAATATTCATTGATGGATGTAGAGTTTGAGGACTTTAAAGTGACAGGTTAAAGCCCCCCAACTTGGTTTATTTGATAAGGTTTTGATACGAGAATGTTAGCCCCCGGGTGGAGGGAATCGAGGGAACTCAACAATGAAAGCTAGTATCTTCCTTACCTAGTCGGCTTCAGAACTATTCAAACTTTAAATTAGCCAATGTTCATTATATCATCTCTAGTAAGAGTAAAGAATATTATTGCTCCTATTTGACACAACACAATTTGCATACTTCCACAACAGAATTCCTATATTTAATACTGATTCATGATCATGATAAGAAGAAAAATATTTTAAAATATTTTCATATTAAGTACTTTTCTTCTACAGAAACTTTAGTTATCTTTTTAAGTTTTTACTGTCTCGTTAAAATATCAAAAATACTTAAAATATTTAAATTTTAAATTCCTCCAAAAATCATTTTTAGTTTAAGTAATTATCTTTTTAAAAAAAGAAAAACTTTCTAAGAAGTGCATATTGCATAATCTTTCATGTGGGTTCGACATTCAGGTCTTAATCAAAAAGTCCTATATTACTTGATAATGATACGTATACTTCATAGTATCCCAATATAAATATATATAAATTAAAAAGTTAAATTCTTATTTTTCTTCAAAATCAAATTTTTGGCTTTGTTGCAAAATAAGGAAATATAAGTGAAAAATTCCATCAGAACTATTGTTATACTGTGCATAAGCATTAAGTCGGGATCAATACATGCCTACAAGAGACTCAACAAAAGAAAGGGTTGTGCTCAAACGGGTAGATCAACTAGTAAGTTGAAGAAAAATCTAGACGGGTGGAGATAGCCTAGTTAATACTCCATAAACACGTCCTCCTAGACTATTGAGGGCCTGAACTTACTAAATTGTGAAGATATTGTACCCAACCCTGTCGGGATTATTTTCTCCACAACATGTGTGTTGCATCGTCCAAAGCAATTAGTAGACCTAAAGTAAAGATAAAAAAAAACAAATAAGCTCTTATGACTCCCTATGGACCAAAATGGTAAAATAAGGATTATATCTGAGTGATACATAGCCTCCTGTAGTTTATAGATCCATAGAATCTTCCACAACGCGTAGTAATGTGCAAAATCAGGGTTTAACTCAATATGGCCGTACCAGAGGTGGCCACCATTGATTAGAATCAATTTTTGATATGGGATATCCTTAATAGCTATTTTAATGTTTTAATATCATATTTCAATCACAAATAGACTCCCACACTTTGTGGCTCCCTTTGTCGGAAGTTGTTTTTGCACAAAACAGGTGTTTCAGGGCAAGATTATTCTGGGAGCCTAGGCGTTAGTCCATGGCACTTAGGCACTTAGAATAGCCCCTAAAGTCTCTAAAATAAGATCTTAGAAAGTAGGTGTGGCCCTGTGGGAAAGTAACCACTAGGCCAGGCCCGGTGCCTAGGCGCCCAGAAATAGCACCTAGTTGCCGGTCTCTAGCAAAAAAAGTTGAAATTGTTCATTTTTGGAGCCCAAATGATTTTCCAGCCCAACATTGGGTTGGGGTTGAATTTGGAGGTCCTATAAGAGCTCTCCCTTTGCTTTCAACCTCCTAAGAAGCTAATGTATGAATGTCAAATGGAAAAGCCACCGTATTTTAAGCATGGAAAGGAAATTTCCATCCCTTTTTCCTGGCTAGCTTGTTAGTTTAGGGGATCCAAATTTTCATTTGGGAAGAGCTCATTTTTAGCTGTGGAGAGAGCTTGGAGAGCTTAAAAGAATGGCTAGAAGAGTGATTGGCTTCTTCTTCTTCATGTTCTTCTTCTTCTTCTTCGTCTTTCACTTCAGATCCCTCAAGGGCTTAGGGAATGAAGGTCTTTATGATATTAATTTTCTAAGCCAAGAAAGATTTAGTCATGCAGAGATCATTCATATCATGAGAGGTTTTCTTCTTGAAAGAAATCCTTTCTCACATTTGTCAAATCAATTAGTCATGCAGAGATCATTCATTTCATGAGAGGTTTTCTTCTTGAAAGAAATCCTTTCTCACATTTGTTAAATCAACCAGAAACTAAGCTCATTATCTACTACACAGTAAACTCAATGTGATAAGATATCAGTACATCTTTCCATACAACCCTAGGATCCCTATAAGGTCTTTAGGGCAAGGTTATTGTCAAAAAAAAAAAGACTAGGTTTTGTCTTCACATGTGATTGCAATTGTGTGGCTTGCATTGCATGATTTTTTAATATGCATCAATATACTTTTTTTGCATGCTCCATTACTTCTATTGATTAGCCACCAATGATCCAATTGCATCAATCGATGATCTTCATTTCTTTGATTCAATGATCACCAACAGTCCCATCATATCAATTGATGATTTATGTCACTTTGATGAATTGACCACCAACTGTTCAATCACATCAATCAACTTTTTTGTCATTAACTGGGAAAAATGCCAATTTATAGTAGTAGGAGGAATTGTATTAGGTCATCAAATATCAGAAAATGGTATGGAAGTAGATCTTGCTAAAATTCAAGTGATCGCTAATTTACCTTATCCAAAAAATATAAAGAAAATTAGGAGTTTTTTAGGACATGCTAGATTCTACAGGCGATATATTAAAGACTTTTATAAGATTGCTAAGCCTTTATGCCATTTACTGGAGAAAGATGCAATTTTTAATTTTGATGAGGAATGCCTATAAGCTTTTAAATTATTAAAAGAAAAATTAATCACTACACCAATTATAGTTTCACCAAATTGAGAAAAAAACTTTTGAACTTATGTGTGATGCAAATGATTATGCTATTGGAGCTGTTTTAGGACAAAGATATGATAAAATTTTCAAAGTTATTTACTATGCTAGTAAAACTCTTAATGAAACTCAAATTAATGATATAACAACTGAAAAAGAGCTATTAGCAATAATATATGCCTTTGATAAATTTAGATCATATTTGATTGGAACTCATTGTGTAGTGTATACAGATCATTCTGCTATTAAGTACTTAATGAAAAAGAAGAATACTAAATTGAGACTTATAAGATGGATTCTTCTTTTACAAGAATTTGATTTTGAAATAGTAGATCGAAAGGGAACTGAAAATCAAATTGCTGATCATTTGTCCATGCTTGAATTAGAAAAACCACTTTGTTTTGAAAAATAAATTAATGAACATTTTCCAGATGAAAAACAGTTCACTGTAAATGAGTGGCGTGTTCCGTGGTATGTTGACATTGTGAACTATATTGTTAGTGATCTTAAACCCTATGGAATGACATACCAACAAATGAGGAAATTTATTTCTTAAGCTAAGAATTAAGCTAAGAATTATTTTTGGGATGACCCATATTTATATAAACAAGTAAAAGATCTGATCATTCGAAGACGTGTACCATTAGAAGAAACTTATGAAATTATCAAAAAATGTCAAAATTCTGATTTTGGAGGACATTTTGGTGTTGTTAAAACATGATACAAAATTCTACAATCTGGATTTTGTTGGCCTATAATTTTTAGAGATGTTAATGCTCATATTAAAACTTGTGATATATTCAAAGAGCATGCAATATTTCTAGAAGAAATGTGATGCCCCTTAATTATATGTTAGAAGTTGAAATATTTATGTTTGGGGATTAGATTTCATGGGACCATTTATACCATCTTTCAAAAATTTATATATTATGTTAGCAGTAGACTATGTATCCAAATGGATAGAAGCAGTTGCTTTACCTCGATGTGATGCTCAATGTGTTCCAAATTTTTTAAAACAAACATATTTTGTAGATTTGGGATGCCGAGAGTTATCATTACTGATGAGGGAAGTTATTTCAGAAATGCCATTATGGAGAAGTTATTAAAGAAATATCATATAAATCATAGGATTGCTACTGCTTATCATCCTCAGACAAGTGGTTTGGCTGAATTATCCAATCAGAAAATTAAAAGAGTTATGGAAAAATCTGTGAATCCAACAAAAATGGATTGGTCAGTCAAAACTTGACTATGCTTGGTGGGCTTATAGGACTGCATATAGAACTCCTATAGGAATGTCCCAATATAAACTAATATTTGAGAAAGCTTGTCACTTACCAGTTGAACTTGAGCATAAAGCATATTGGGCTATTAAAGAGTTAAATTATAATTTAAAAGATGTTGGTGAGAAATATTTGTTACAATTAAATGAGCTTGAAGAGATAAGGAATGAATCTTATGAGAGTGCTAAGATTTATAAAGAAAAGATGAAAATGTGGCATGATCGAAAAATTCTTACTAAAAGTTTTCAGTCAGAACAACAAGTTTTGCTATATAATGCAAAGTAAAGATTATTTTCAAGCAAACTTAAGTCCATGTGGATGGGCCCATTTGTTGTGATAAAAGTTTATCCTTATGGAGTTGTGGATATTAAAGATCCTAATTCTGAGAAAATTTTTAAAGTGGGTGATCAACATAAATATAATGATGGAATGATGTTGAGTCAACCAGAATGAGTACTGGTTATGTCGTGCTCACGACGTAAAACCAAGTTCTTTATGGGAGGCAACCCATAGTTATCTGTGTTTTTTTGCTTTGATTTTTGTTTTAAGTCTGATTAAGAAATTTGGGGTAGTATTTTTAAGTTTATTATGTGCTAGTAATGATTTTTAGACTTTATTTTGTGACCTAGACATGTTAGAATAAGAATTTGGACGTTAAGTTGACTGGTGCAAAAATGTGCAATGGTGCTTAAGCGCCAGATCCGGCGCTTAAGCGCGACAATCCAATCACAAGTGCAAATTTAGACTTCTAGAAGGTGTAACTGCAATTTAGCTGGAATAAATGTGTCTTCGCAGTTTGTGCCTAAAAGTTATTAGGGGGAATTAGGCCTATAAATAGAAGGGGGTTGTGAAGGAATTTCACCTCGGATTATTTTTAGCCCTAAAAGTCTAAGAAAGAGAGATTTTTAGAGAAAATGTCTTCATGGGAGATGGATTTGAAGAAGAAGGAAGAAGCCATGAGGAAGAAGTTTGTTAGGAAAAGTGCACAGGAGATGTATAATGGTTTCTTAGCCCTTAGTATTGGAATATAGGAGAAGATCAACAAGATGGAGAATACTATATCTATATTAGAGACTAAGGTGCTTGAATTGCATACTTATCTAGAACAAATTGCGTGGCAACTTAGAATGCAATTCATCCATACCAGTTATGTAGAGGAACCGATTAAGGCGATGTTCTTTAAGCAAAAGTGGATCGAAGATGATAGTATTAGAGCTCATCACAGCCATCTGTTTTATCAACTCTATATTTTTGGAGAAACTACTGAGAGAAAATAATTTGTTCCTTCTAACGAAGAGTGGAATTAAGTTAAGTGTTAGGAATTGTGTGTTTGGAGTCATGTTTTTAAGTGTGTTTGTGTTTATGTCTTCTGTTCTGTTTAGTGTTTGTGTCACTTGTGTCACTTATGTGTTTAATTGTAAATGTGTGTTAAGTGTTTTGTACTTAGAAAAATTTTCTCATCCAAGACTTTTTTGAGAGAGAATTAAGTTTTAAATGTGTTTGTACTTGTTTGTGAATTAATATAAATTTATTTTTGTGAAAATTTGTGTTATTTTTAGCCTTGAATTGAATTAATTATTATGGAGAATTTTGAGAGAGAAGGGAGTTATAGGAAGTAAAAATAGTCATTTAAGTGCTATGAGACCATTTAGGGGTGGTTTACTTAGGCTAATAGTGCATTTTACTAACAATTAAAAATTTCAAAAATTGTGTACTGACGCCTAAGTGCCACATCTTGCACTTAAGCGCGAGCCAACCTGAGAGGCAGGCACCTAAGCACCACTCACCCGCGCTTACGCGCAGTTTCACAAAAATTGGTTCACGAACAATTAAATGTGATTTTTTAGTCCAAAAATACCATTTTTAACGCCTCTTATCGTCTTCCTCAACTCAAGTTCGCGATTTTGAGGGCTAGGGCAAGTGAAATTTAGAGATTTCTTGGTGGAATCGAGTGAGATTTGCTAAATCCAAGTTCCTTGAGGTAAGAGCTTTACTTCTATGCAAAAATTCTGGATTTTCACCATATATTTTAAGCACATTTGGAAGATTTCAAAAATTTACTATTCATGGTGAAAAGTGAAGAAAAATCTATGGAAATTGCTTAGGAAGTTTAGTTAGTGCTTTTAGAAGTTTAGTTTAGTGATTTAAACTTGATTTTTAAAGTTATTTTTGGAATTTATCTAATTTATAGAATGAAACCAAGAATAAAAAAGAGCAGAGAAAAGAGCCCATTTTATTCGAGCAAATTTGTCAGTTCAAAAGCTCAGGATGGATATAGTGACGCTCTACTGTCGCGAAAATTGATTTAGGAGTGATGTTTTAAGAGTCTAGGTAGAGAAGTGGAAGACTTGATAGTAAGGTGACAGCGGGAACAATTCTGTTTTTTCTCTGTTGTAGTAGTGATTTTTGTTGTAAGGGAGTTTTATGAAAATCTCCGAAAGGCTGAGGACGATCGAGTTAAGGTTCGAGGGAAGTTGGTACCTTTTACTCCAGAGGGAATCAACTTGCTTTACCATTTAGCACCAGAGACTTTGTGTTCTTATGTGAATTATAGTCTTATGGAAGCAGAGTTAGATGAGATTATTTCATACTTGACTATTGGGAGAGGACTTCGGAAGATTACCAGGAAGATTACCAATGAGAGGAGAGTAAATTTCTTAACTTCAAAGTTATGTGCACCTTCAAAGGCCTGAAACTATTTCATTTCTGCTCGTCTGCTTTGTCTGCTTCCGACCGACCAATCATCTCAGTGAAGTGACCAGAGAGAGAGTGACGTTGAATTATTGTATTGAGTAACGAAAACTCATCAACATAGGGCCTTTGATCTATCACACTATCATCAGTTCAACTGCAACTGCTACTACTGCAGGTATGGGATTTGCTTCATTTATATTTTCTTTATGCAAGCAGGCTAGAGTAAAGTATGATAGTTGGGAGGAAGTTATGTTACCTCTAAAGCCCATCACAAAGGTGAATGTGAAAACTTATTTTGAGCATTCGATATTTGACTGGAGAGGAGGATTTTCCAGGAGCTATAGATTAGAGACGTCTGATGCATCTTCATCTAGATCATCTGCTTCACGTGTTTCTACATCTAGAGGTGATTCTACTAAGACTCAAGATGAGTTACTGCAGAAGATGATGGATAATATCAATTTTACCGCTGATAAGGTACAAAATTTAGAGCGAAATTCCACTCATCTTTGGAAAGCCTGATTAGAGGTGAACCAGGAGTGCAAATTCCTCCATATCCTCGATATCCTGATTATGAGTCTGCAAAAAAATGGTACAACGGTGATTCTGAGGATGCAGAGTAGAGCTAAGAGATTCATTTTATGATTATAATATGATATGAACTATGTGGTCTGAGCCTGCTACATTTGCATTTGTGTGTTGTTTTGGACTATGTTGTATATTGTATTTTGAATTTTTATGTTCTATTTTTATTGTTATTATTGTGTTAAATAACATTTTGTTTTTAAAATTTTAGGGTAGTAACTGTTATTTTGTCTTTAGTACTGTGATTTAGTTAGTTTAGAACTTAATTTAATTTCATATCTGTTATAAAGTAAAAAATCTTGCTAGCTTAGATCTTAAACTTGAAATTCAAAAACTGCTACCTTGTATTTTTCGTATTTTTCTTTTATGTCAGTAGTATGTGTGTTTACTTTTATGTTTATATCCATTGTTTAGAAGCTATTTGAAGCTCTACATGTTAAAGTAAAATTAAAATATAGAAAATTTGATATAAGAAAATTAATTTTACTCCTGTTTTTAGTTATACTTATATCATTAGGTTTTAAAATTCCTATTAGCATGTTATTTTTAAATTTTCATTCCTGATTATAAATATCCAATGCTAAACTGTTTAATCTATTAAAAATTTAAGTTTGGGGGAGGGATGAAAAATATTTTCAAAATTGGAATTTTATTTGTTCTCAAATGTACTACAAATGAATTTGATTTTAAAAGAAAAATTGATTATGTATATGAAGTTATATTAGGGAAGTAAAATTTGATTTTAGAAATTTAGAAGAAAATTTAGTTAAAATTTTAAGTAATGAAGAAAAAACTTTAAGTTAAAAATTTCTAGTATAGAAAATAATTAATATAGTGACTATCTTTAGTATGAAAAATTGTATTTTGGAAAAAAATAGATAATTTAGACTTTTATTTTTAATACTTAAATTTCTTTTACTAAAATGATTTTCAAAACTATTGTTATATTTATAAGTAAAAGTTTTATATCAAGACTTTATTTTAGAAAAGGAGAAGTGGAATTCAAAATCATTAAAGGCCTGTCCAGATATAGTAATCCTTGCCTGAAAAAGAAAAAGAAAAAGAAAAGAAAAATAAAAGAAATGAAAAAGAAAAGAAAAGTAAGAGGAAAGAAATAGAAAGGAAATGTAAGGGAGGAGAAGCTTGAGGATTAGTGCCTAGTCAAAAATTGGTTCTACATTTGATCTTTTTAAAGTATAAGACTTGATAAAATCTTAAGCTTATAAATAAAATATAGTAAGTAAAATTAATTTTAATAAAAATTTTTAAGTAGAGAAAATAAA
>NW_018222214.1:474626-500877 GCF_001263595.1 Phalaenopsis equestris
TTATCTTTCTTCTTAAAATGATAAGTAATTAAGTTTTGGATGGAAGTTGTGGAGTGTATTGATCTTTAATGTTGAAAGAAGTTGTGATGATTTAAATCCATGCACTTCATTTACTTCTTGATTTGGCCAATCTAGATGTTAAAATTTGTTGTGAGAACATGTAAGAATCGGGCTTGTATTGTCTCAGCCAATAATTGGAAAGAATCACATGAGGTTGTATAAATAAGAATGTAGTTCATATGATTGAGTGCTAAATAGGGAAATATTGATTGATGGGTGTAGAGTTAGAGGACTTTAAAGTGACAGGTTAAAGCCCCCAACTTGGTTTATTGTTTTAGGTTCTGATATGAGAATGTTAGCCCCCAGGTGGAGGGAATCGAGGGAACTCTAGAGTGAGAGATAGTATCTTCCCTGCCTAGCCGGTCTTCAGAACTATTCAAACTTTAAATTAGCCAATGTTCTTTATAGCATCTCTAGTAAGGGTAAAAAATATTATTGCTCCTATTTGACAACACAATTTGCATACCTCCACAACAAAATTCCTATACTTATTACTAATTCATGATGAGAAGAAAGATATTTTAATATTTAGTAATTTTCTTCTACAAAAACTTTAGTTATCTTTAAGTTGTTACTGTTTCGTTAAAATATCAAAAATACCAAAAATATTTAAATTTTAAATTCCTACAAAAATCATTTTTAGTTTAAATAATTATCTTTTTAAAAATAGAAAAACTTTCTAAAAAGTGCTTATTGTGAAATTTTCCCTATGGGTTTGATATTCAGGTCTTAATCAAAAAGTCCATTATTACTTGATAACAATACATATACTTGCGTAGTATCATAATATAAATATATATAAATTAAAAATTAAATTCTTATTTTTCTTCATGATCAACTTTTTTTGGTTTTGTTACAAAATAAGGAAATATAAGTGAAAAATGCCATCAGAACTATTGTTATACTATGCGTAAGCATTAAGTATCGAGGGATCATCAGCCCGACGTTTCCATTCTTTATTTTGGTTGACCCAACATTACAATGTCTTTAAAAACCAGTCTTTGACCATCAAAATATGATTTCAATTTGTGCCGATTCACCTTAAATATCCTTCCAGTCATTTGATCTTCAATATTAACAGCTTCATAGGGATAAATTTTAATAACTCTGAATGACCCTTTCCACCTATACTTCAGTTTTCCAGGAAAAAAATTCAATCTATATTATATAATAAAACTTCCTGTCCATGTTTAATTTTTTTTTTTATTATTTTTTTATCATGCCATTCTTTTATTCTTTCCTAATAAATCCTACCATTATCGTAAGATTCATTCCTAATTTCTTCAAGCTCCTTCAATTGCAATAATCTTTTCTCACCAGCTTCTTTCAAATTGAAAATTCCAAATTGAAATTGAATTCCTTTATAGCTCAATAAGATTTATGCTCCAATTCTACTTGAAAGTGATAGGTTTTCCTAAAAATTAATCTATAAGGGGACATTCCTATAGGTGCCTTATAAGCTGTCATGTATGCCCATAATGCCGTATCTAATCTAGCAGATCAATCCATTTTATTAGGATTCACACTTTTTTTTCCAAACTTCTCTTAATTTCATGATTAAATAAGTTAGGGATGATGAGCAGTTGCAATTTTATACATTATATTATATTTTCTCACCAATCTTGCAATTGTTGCATTTCTAAAATGAGATCCTCAATCGGTAATGATTACTCTAGGCATTCCACATCTTGTAAAAATATTTTTAATTAAAAATTTTGAAACACTCCGAGCATCACATCGAGGTAAAGCTATTGCTTCAATCCATTTTGAAACATAATCCACTGCAATCGGTATAAATATATTTCTAAATGAAGGTATAAATGGTCCCATAAAATCCAATCCCCATGTATAAAAAATTTCAATTTCCAAATTAAAATTTGGAGGCATTTCATTTCTTTTTGAAATATTACCTATTCTCTGACACCGATCACATGTTTTTATATATATATTAACATCTCTAAATAGAATAAGCCAATAAAATCTAGATTGCAAAATTTTATGGATAGTTCTATCATTCTCAAAATGACCTCCAAATTCAGAATCATGACATTTTTGGATAATTTCCTAAATTTATTTTTAATGCACACATCCTCTCATTACTAAATCTTTGCATTGTTTATATAAATATGGGTCATCCCAAAAATAAGATTTTACATGAATTTCTTTTCCTATTGTTTTGTTAGTCCATATGGTAAAATACCACTAACAATATAATTTACAATATCAACATAATAAAGTATTTCCCATCCTTTTAAAACATAAAGTTGTTCATAAAAAAAACTTTAAGTAATTTCTTTTTCCATGTTAAGTATTTCTTCTTGTTCTAGCCTAGATAGATGATAAAAAATTTGAAAAATTTGATTATATTATCAATCCCTTTCCTATCGACTACTACAAAATTAAACTCTTGCATCAGAAGTACCCATCTGATTAATCTTGGTTTCACATCATTCTTTTCCATCAAATATTTAATAGCCGGTCAGTATGCACAATGCATTTAGCTCCAATTATATATGACCTAAACTTACCAAAAGCATGGACAATGGCTAATAACTCTCTTTCTATGGTGGTATAGTTAATCTAAGCATCATTGAGAGTCTTACTCGCATAGTATATAACTTTCAAAATCTTATAATATCTCTATCCTAAAATAATTCCAATTACATAATCACTAGTATCACACATTAATTCAAAAATTTCTCCCAATCAGGTGAAAAAATTATAGGAGCAGTGATAAATTTTTCCTTTAAGGTTTCAAAGGCTTTAAGGCAATCTTGGTTAAACTCAAATTTTGAATCTTTTTCTAGAAGTTGGCATAAATGCTTAGTAATTTTTGAAAAATCTTTAATATATTTCCTGCAAAATCTAGAATGTCCTAAAAAGCTCCTAACTCCTCTTAGAGTAGTAGGTGGAGGTAAGTTTGATATAACTTGAATTTTTGCAAGATCTAATTCCATGTAATTTTCTGAAAGTTTATGCCCAAGCACAATTCCTTCTGCAACCATAAATTAACTTTTTCCCAGTTTAATATGAGATTAGTCTTTCCACATCATTCAAGAACTTTCTCTAAAAGATTTAGACATATTTCAAATGAAGTTCCAAATACAGAAAAATTGCCCATAAAGACTTTAATCCCTTTTTTTAATTAAATCACTAAAAATTGACATCATACATCTTTGAAATGTTGCGGGTGCATTACATAGTCCAAAGGGCATTCACTGAAAATAAAAAGTTCCATAAGGACTAGTAAATGTTGTTTTCTCTTGATCCTTTGGAGCAATAGATATTTGATGATAACCAGTATATCTATGTAGAAAACAAAAATATTTGTACCGAGCCAGCCTATCCAACATTTCAAAAAGGGTAAAGGAAAATGATCCTTCCTGATGGTAGAATATAATTTTCTATAGTCTATACAGATTTTCCATCCAGAGACTTGTCTTGTTGGTATTAATTCATTATTCTCATTTATCACTATAGTCACTCCTCCTTTCTTTGGAATAAAGTAAATTGGACTTACCCAAGCAAAGTGCTGAAATAAGATATACTATTCCAACATCTAACCATTTTAAATTTGTTTTCTTAACAACTTTCTTCATCATAGGATTTAATCTCCTTTGAGGATCAACTCTTGGTTCATGTTGATCTTCCAATAAAATTCTATGCATACAAATTGAAGGAATAATTCCATTAATATCAGCTAATATCCATCCAAAGGCTTTCTTACATCTTTTCAAAGTTTCCAACAACTTTTGTTCTTTTGTATCAGTTAATTATAATGACACAACAATAGGTAATGCAGATAAATCTCCTAAAAATGCATAATTCAAATGTGTAAGAAGTGTTTTTAGCTCTTGTTCAGGAGATTTCTCAATAAATGAACTCAAAGTCTTATTACTTTCTGTAGGGTCTAACATTTCAAATTTTTTCTGAACATAATTCAAATCTTCTTTACTCACTTCCATAGATTCATCTTAAATTTTATCCTCATCTTGATATTCCACATATTCCTTTTCAACTTCCCTTTCAAATGTCTTTTTGAAATATTAATGGCTTAGATATTCATTAATATCCATTTTGAAGCATTCTATCTCTTGTTCTTTGGTAAGGTATCTCATTGATTTTGCAATATTAAATGTAACCTTTTGTTCACTAACTCTGATAATTAGTTCTCCTTTCTGCACATCTATCAAAGCTCTTTTAGTGGTATGGAATGATCTTCCTAAAATTATAATAATTTCATTATCTTCCATCACATATAGTACAATAAAGTCCACAGGAAAGATTAATTTATAAACTTTTACCAAAACAACTTCTATAACTTCTTTAGGATATGTAATTGAATTATCAACTAACTGAAGATTTATAATTACAGGTGAAATATCTCCTAAACCCAACCTTCTGAAAATTGATAAAGGCATAACATAAATACTGGCCCCTAAATCACATAAATCTTTTCCAAATAATCTTTCACCAATAGCACAATAAATTGTAAAACTTCCAGGATCTTTAAGTTTTTCAGAAAACTTTTTCTGAATTATAGCGCTACACTTTTCACTGAGTGTAACAGTCTCAGTGTCTTTCCTTTTCTTGCTAAGTATATCCTTCAAGAGCTTCATATAGCCTGACATTGTTCCAAAGCTTCAACAAATGAAATGTTTATCATTAATTTCCTCAATATTTCTAAAAATTTTGAAAATTGGTTATCTCTATTTTTCTACTTCAATTTTTGAGGAAATGGGGGTGGTGTTCTTTCAGTAGTGATTTTCATTGGTTTAATAGGACATTTTGACTCAAAATGAAACTTTTCACAATATTTTTTATTTTCCACCTCATCTTTTTTAACTTTAACTTCCACTTGTTTTTAAACTTTGTTTTCTAATTCTTTTCCATTTCTCAGTTGAATTGCTTTAATTTTCTCTTTGTTCTAATCTTTAGGATTTGCTTCAACTTTACTGGAAAAGTTCCTGGAGGTCTATTGCTAAGTGCAGTACATCCAATTGATTTTCCATGTTTCTAATTGCAGCTCCTTGACTTTGTAATTGACTCCCCATTTGCAATATCAATTTTTTCATTGAAAACTTTTTCTCTTTACTCTGCAAATTATTAAATCTTAGAGGGTAATAAGGTTTATAAATTAGATTTCCTTGATTGTTGGAGTTTCTTAATTGGTTTGCAATGTTGTTTCCTCATTGCAGATTTGCAGCAATAAGATTATTGTTACTCCAACTAAATTTTAGATGATTCTTCCAATCAGGATTATTATAATTGGCATAAGGATTATTTGAACAATTATTTATTGCATCTAAAGTCTCATAAGAAGATTTAGATTCTATCATTTATCCCGATGAATTTTCCTCAAGCACAGGTGATGTCTAAGAATAATTCATTCCATATTGATCTATCTTCTTTGATATAGCAGCTGTTTGTGCATCTAACATAGATATTGCATCAAAATCATGAATACTGGCTACTCTTTTTGGATTTATTATTTCAAAGGGCCATTGAAAATTATTAGTAGTCATCTTTTCAATTATAGAATATGCTTCATTGAATGGTTTTTACAGTAATGATTCACCAGCAGTAACATCAATTACTGATCTAAGAGATCCAACCAACCCATTATTAAAAGTTTGAATTATTGACCAATCTAGCAACAAATGGTGTGGACACTTTTTAAGGAGATCTTTAAGTTTTTCTTAGGCTTCAAAATTGATTTCCCTTCAATCTGACAAAAAGATGTGATATCATTTCTAAGCTTAGCTATTTTTGAGGGTGGAAAACATATAGCCAAGCATATTTAGATAAAAAATTTTGTGGAAAATCTCCCCAAGTTTTGATAGATTCAGGTGCTAACAAGTTTAATCACATCTTAGCTTTATCTCTAAGTGAAAAAGGAAAAATTCTAAGTCTGACGACATCATTCGACACTCCATTATATTTAAAAGTAGCACACAATTCTAGAAAATTAGCAAGGTGTTGTCGGCTATTTTTTTTGAAAATAAGATTTTAAAATTAAATTTAGAATTATATATATATATATATATATAATGTAATTTTAATTTTGTGAAAAGCTTAATTATCTAAACTTAAATGTTTATGACTCTATTTTGGTCAGCAAAATTTATAGTCAACAAATTCTCCTATCTATTATACAGATTAGATAGGATTTACATTAATCTAGGTTTTTAAATTCCTTATAGGAGCTCAATTTGAGCTTCAATAAGTCGGCTTTTCAATCAACTCAATTGAATGTTGAGGGTCTAAAACCGTCCATATGAAACTACAAAGAATGAGGAAATGGCTTAAATTTTGAAAGGGGGGTGAGTCCCAGTCTAGTCCTCTAAGAGAGTCAAAACCAAGAAATCTTAAGACTAGATCCTAGGGTATCTAGAGAAGGGAAAAATAAGACCTCCAAAATGAGGTCAACAAATGGACCCCCAATAGGTGTGGTGTGCTACACAAGCACAACGCGCCTATAGATATTGACCAAAACGATCAACCCGATTCCTCAAGAATGTCCAAGTAACCATACTTGGGACAAATCGAGTGTTAAGTTCAAAGTGAGGTGGAGTACGATTTCCGCTGGAGACGAGTAAATGAATTTTCAAAATGTTGTGGGATTTAAATTTTTGAATGATTTCAAATGTCAATTTTTAAAGTATATTCAAAAGCAATACTCAGAATTTGGCTATGACATTAAAGAATGTGTAGAGAAAGGAATAAAAAAATGACCCTGATTCCGAAGAATGTGTAGAAAATAAGTGAAACAAAAAAGGACTATATCAACTCAGAATACTGCTGGGGAAGTTACATCCGAGCTGAGACAATAGGAGAATATATGTCACGCTAGGAAGGAAAGCACTGGGACTCACATCCAACCTAAGTGGTGACAAAAAAAATATGTCTGCTACATTGAGAAGGAAAACACTGGGACTCACATCCAACCCAAGAGGTAGCAAAAAATATCAGATTGAGAAGGAAAGCATGGGGACTCAAGAACAGGTTCCAAATCATCAAATTTAAGAGCTGATCGAAAGGAATCAGAATTTAGGTACTGATTCCAAAATGAGAGTTGAAATTTGGGTATCAACTTGAAAAGAGAATCGAAATTTAGCTACCCATCTTGAAGAAAGGGAATCAGAATTTAGGTACTAACCCCAAAAGGAGAGTTGAAATTTGGGTATCAACTCGAAAAGAGAATCAGAATTTAGGTACCAATCTCAAAGAAAGGGAATCTCAAAGAAAGGGAATCAGAGAAAGGGAATCAGATATTAGGTACTGACCCCGAAATGAGAGCTGAAATTTGGGTATCAACTCGAAAAGAGAATCGGAATTTAGGTACCGATCTTGAAGAAAGGGAATCAGAATTTAGGTACTGACCCCGAAATGAGAGTTGAAATTTGGATATCAACTCGAAAAGAGAATCAGAATTTAGGTACCGATCTCGAAGAAAGGGAATCAAAATTTAAGTACTGACCCCGAAATCAGAGTTGAAATTGGGGTATCAACTCGAAAAGAGAATCAAAATTTAGGTACCGATCTCGAAGAAAGGGAATCAGAATTTGGGTACTGACCCCAAAATGAGAGTTGAAATTTGGGTATCAACCTGAAAAGAGAATCAAAATTTAGGTACCGATCTCGAAGAAAGGGAATCAGAATTTAGGTACTGACCCCGAAATGAGAGTTGAAATTTGGGTATCAACTCGAAAAGAGAATCGGAATTTAGGTACCAATCTCAAAGAAAGGGAATCAGAATTTAGGTACTGACCCCAAAATGAGAGTGTATAGGAAGAATGTCAAAATATGTGACGTTTTGCAAAATTGTGAGAGAAGAATTTAAACCCAAGGGGATATAGAAACAATCAATTTATGACATGAGGGAATAATCAAACAAAATTTTCTTTTGAATTTTCATAATGATTATTATTTATATATATATATATTGATTATTATTCATTTATAAATTCATTTATATATATCGTTCTTAGCTCGGTATCCTTTCTCAGAATTAGGGCAGATCAAATTTGTTTATTTTCTTGATCAATTGCCCAAATCTGCGTTCATAATCGTGAGAAGAAGTTCCAATATATTTTCTTCAAACTGTCATATCATGAATATCATCTGATATCGAATACAATGTTGTTTGATTTCATGTAATCAAACATCTTCTGGAATCATTATTGTGTAGTTTGTATATCAAAATACTTCCTCATTCACCAATACTAAAAACGCATGATTGAATCCAATCTTGTGTATCATCTATCTGTATTTTGTCATCAACAGTTGTGTTAAAATAGTAGGCTGTACAAAGACTAGCCTCGCCTTCTAACATATCATCAGAAAATAGAAATGATTTCTCTTAGATATATACTGAGGTGTGCTGTCTTTAAACAACTCACAACTCAAAAGGCCGTAAGTTGTCAATCTCAGAATCGGGTCTGAACCAGAATTGTACTTTTTCCTCATTCATCTGTCTGAGGGTTATTGAAACTCTCCGATATGGCACTCCAGGGATGCAATGTTTGGCCATATCAGCGTCGTTTCCCTTCAATATCAGCACAGAGCCCACAGGCAAAGGAATCTCTACGGAACCCAGAAATTCTCTATCACCAACGATCTGAAATTCTGTTCCAAACATGATATTGCATTTATTTATAAATGATACCATGCATGCAAAATGGCAAAATCATGATGATCGATGTGCGGAGGGATACAGTCATCAACTTCGTAGATATTAACTATACAGCTGTTTGGGATACAATCTGCTGGAAGTATACGCTAGGTCACCAATCGTTTAATTATCGTCTTGATAAATGACGGTAACGGGGTCAACCTCATCGTGACGAATTATCCTGAGAGGATTTCCTTCTTTTCTTGGGCAAAATTGTAGTAGCAACCATATTGGATCGTAACCCTTTCTTTACCTTGTTTCCATTTTCTCAGCTCAGAATATGTCCTTCTTTTTAGCCGACCAGCACGTCCCATTTCTTGCTCCAAAAGAACACATTCTACAATGTCGTCTTGTTCACTACTGGTGAACACATTGGTGTGCAGTTCTAACCCTTCCAGTATATTAACATACTTGCCCTGAAACCTTTGAAAATGCTCGAAATTTTGTTTTCTCACCTTTTTATATTTCTCCAATTCATGTTCTATAATGATCTGCAAATGACGTGAGCTACTCACGAACTGGGGAACATAGGGTTCAACTTCCATGTTTCCTTCTTTAATTTCTTTTTTCCTTGAAAGTCACTTCTCCTCCAGTTTTCATGGGTTGAGATGGCACTTCAACCAGCTGATATGAGATTTTTCGTTTTAATTTGATTGCCATCTGAGCGATGGTATGTTTATCCTCCCCTTGTTCTTTTAATTGTTCCAGCATCTTGTGAATAAGGAGGTTTCGATTCCTCTTCTGCGTACGAGAGAGTGTTGCCTTACCTTCCGGCTGATCGTCGCTAGGAGTAGCACCAACAAGCTCGCCCTTAGAGGTCATTATCATTGACTTCATCCGATGAATTGCATCATTGCTTGATTCAGCCTCGTCAATTTTTTCTAATTTCCTTTTCTTCTGAGTAACAAATTGATTCTTATTTCTGAATTTCAACACAGGCTTCTGCTTGCAAAACTCATCTTTGTTTACCACGGTTAAAGCTAAGCTTTCATAATCTAGCTCAATTTAATCAAAGTTGAAATCAAATTCAACCACCGCTCCTTCTTCAACTTTTGTATTATCAAGGGCAAAACCAATGCCATTCTTGAATGTGAAGATCAGTCTTCCTCCTGACATTCTTCTGCATTAAACAGGAAAACAATCAGTATGTCAGACTGGGCTTTTAAGTAAGAACAATATGAAAATTTATTATATTTTAATTGTTTATATAAACATATATATATATATATATTTATATACATGTATATTACAAAATGTATTTCTTATGTACATATCTTAATTTATATTTATGTATATATATACATACATGTATACACTTATTAAGTTTATTATTATTATTTTAAAGATCGAACTAACATGAAAGGAGAAAGGAGAGAAACAAACAATAAAAAAAAATAAAACATATATCAAGTTATATATATAGAATATATTGTAGAATTAGTTTTTTTTTTATTCAAATATTTTTTATTACAAATTTATGTTCGGTCCCGATTGCAATTAAAACCCCGGTGCTTTTAAGAACAAGACTTTATTTCTAAAGTTCACTCTTTCGAAACATCATGATGCATAGTATTTCTTTAGACATCGTCCATTAATAGGAATCATAGGTCGTTCTCCTTGATAATTTATTAATTGGTAGGCTCCTCCAGAGTAAACATTTTCAACCACGAACGGTCCTTCCCATGTTGGTTCAAATTTACCTCCTATCTTGCGATGTGTAGGAATAGGTCTTCTATGGACAAGAACCAGATCACAAACTCTAAAAGTCATGGGGCGAACCAATTTGTCATGTGCTTGAATCATCTTGGCTTGGTACAATTCCAAATTTTGTTGTGCTACCAATCGTTTTCCTTCCAAACTTTCTAATTCTTCCAGTCATAATTTGATATTTTCTTCAGTAGTGATTTTGTTGGCAATGGAAACTCTGAGAGAATGAAGTTGAACTTCTAAAGGTAACATAACCTCAGACCCATACACAAGAGCGTAAGGTGTAGACTGGGTTGGAGTTCTGAACGTGGTTCTATAGGCCCATAAGGCTTCTAATAACTACTCGTGCCAATTCCTTTTGTTTCCGTCCAAGGTCTTCTTTAGAATTTGGATGAGAGTCTTATTAAAACCCTTGGCCAATCCATTAGCTCTCAGATAATAAATTGTAGAATAACGCTAATCAATTCCGTGTCTTCTGACAAAATTATTGATCTTCGTGCTTTTGAACGCAGACCCGTTGTCTGAAATAATTCTGCGAGGTATTCCGAAATGATAGACAATTTGGTTCTTGAAGAACTGTTAGACATGTTGTGCTTTTACTTATCTCAACGGTATCGCCTCTGCCCACTTTGAGAAGTAATCAGTAGCGGCTAGAATGAATCGATGTCCCTTTGAAGATGGAGGGTCTATAGGACCCACCACATCTGTGCCCCAACATTTGAACGGCCATGACGCAACTGTCAGGTGTAACACATTTGGGGGGTGGTGTAAGACCATTCCATGTACTTGGCATTGGTGACAACTTTTGGTGATTTTCATACAGTCGGTCATCATCGCGAGTCAGTAATACCCTAGTTTTTTAATTTGTATTTTCATCTTCGGACCTGACTGATGAGCGCCACAAAGTCCTGAGTGTACCTCTTTAACAATTTCTTGAGTTTCTGTAGCATTCGAGCATCTTAACCACATTTGGTCGAAAGACCTTTGGAACAGAACATTATCTATTAAAGCATACAATAAGGCTCTCTTTTTTATTTGATATGCTACTGACTTATCATCTGGCAGCTTTCCTGTTTGTAAATATTCTGTGAAAGGTTGACGCCAGTCATCTGCAGTTTTGGTGGTTGTCATTACTATTTATTCTTTACCCAATTTGTTTGTACATAGCGATAGTATTTTATCCCCTTGGGATTATGCATATTGTCACGTCTGGAATCTGTTCTAATAACTTCATTGTATAACGATGATATTGTTCCAATCTAGGCTTCAAAATTCTATATTGCCCAGCAACCTACTGAATGATTAACTGTGAATCTCCGTAAATATTGATGTCAGTTATACCCATTGATATTGCTAATTGTAATCCTGTTATCAATGCTTCGTACTCTGCCTCGTTATTTGTACACAGCTCTGTCAAATGATAAGAATACCTTAACATCCCTTTTTCCGGTGT
This sequence comes from Phalaenopsis equestris, assembly GCF_001263595.1. Classification (NCBI taxonomy): domain Eukaryota; kingdom Viridiplantae; phylum Streptophyta; class Magnoliopsida; order Asparagales; family Orchidaceae; genus Phalaenopsis; species Phalaenopsis equestris. The sequence continues at coordinate 486,521 of NW_018222214.1, forward strand.
AATGAAGATCAATCCAATCCCTGCTTTACCAGGTATTATTGCTTGCAATTCTCTTGCATTGCTTGTAATTCTTTATCTTTTTTGCGCTGAAGAAGCCCCATCAAAATATAGTTCTCAACGTCGAGTCTTGGAATTTTCCACATCTATTACTTGTTCATCTGACAAATCATCATTAAGAGAGGAACTAGCCGGTAATGGGTGTGCTGCGAGGAAATCTGCTAGGATTTATCCTTCATAGCTCAGAGTGTAACAAAAGTTAAATCAAATTGCAATAATACCATGGCCCATCTTGCTAACCTACTGGAAAGCGTTGGTTGGGTCATTAAATATTGCAATGGATTAAACTTCAAGATAAGGTTGACTTTGTGAGCAAGCATGTAATGACAGAGTTTCTGAACTGCGAAGATTAAAGCGAAACAATGTTTCTTGATCAGAGGATATTTCATTTCCGCTGGAATTAGATGACGACTTAAGTAATAAAGTTCATTCTCTTTTCCTTCATCATTGACTTGGGCTAAAAGAGCTCCAAGGGAGTCATCCAAAGTTGTGGTATAAAGTATTAAAGGTCTACCTGAAATGGGAGCTGCCAAGACAGGAGGTGTCGTTAGATATTGTTTGATGCTCTCGAAAGCATGTTGACATTTATCATCCCAAATGAACTTTGCATCCTTTTTAGTCAATACGGAAAAAGGTTGACACCTTCCTGACAAATTAGAAATAAAGCATCTTAAATACGTCAGCCTCCCTTGAAAGATTGTAATTGTTTTAAATTTTTAGGGGATGGCATTTCTAAGATGACTTTAATCTTACCCGGATCAATCTCAATCCCACGGTGACGAACAAAAAACCCTAAAATTTTCCAGAAGTCACACCGAATGCACACTTTAGGGAATTCATTTTTAAGTTAAATTTTCGTAACCGTTCAAAGACAATTCTCAAATCGTACAAATGATCTTCTTTCTTCTTACTTTTAATGACCAAATCATTCACATAACATTCCACCTGATTATGAATGAGGTCATCAAAGATCCTTGTCATCACTTGTTGATATGTTGCACCAGCATTCTTCAATCTGAAAGGCGTTACAGTATAACAATAAACTCCAATTGGCATTCGGAAAGCTATAAATCTTTTATCTTCTAGAGCCATTTTTATTTGATTATACCGAAACGATTCATCCATGAATGAGAATATTTCATGAGATGATGCAATATCCACCATCAGTTCTGGAATTGGAAGAGGAAACTCATCTTTTGGGATTGCTTTATTCAAATCTCTAAAGTCCACACAGATACGAATTTGCCCATTTTTCTTCTTAACTGGCACTATACTAGCCAACCATGTAAGATATTGCTCCTCCTGTATGAATTTAGCGTCTATTAACTTCTTGACTTTGTTTATAACTTGTTGTTCAATATCGAGACGCATTCTTCTGAAAGCTTGCTTAACTGGAATAGCTGTAGGATCTTGGCCCAGTTTATGTATTGCAACTTCTGGCGCCAATCCGGGCATTTCCTCATAACTCCAAGCGAAACAATCTTTGAACTCTGTCAACAACTCAATCATATTCATAGATTCTTCTTCATCAAGTAGAGAGCTAATAAAAATTGGCCTCAGTTCCTCTTCGGTACCCAGGTTAATTTCTTGTAACTCATCTACTGTTGATTTAATCTCTTCTTCAAATTCAGGTGGGGCATCATCAATTGTAGATTCTTCATAGTTGTTAAGAACTTCCAAACAATCTTTTTCATGTCCATTAATAATAACTAACCAAAATTCCGTATCATCAACAGGTCCTACTGTGCCGAATCCAAGACCTTGCTTGGAATTAAAGGCTTGATTATCATTATTCCAAAGTTTCTCAAAATATTGTGATTGATTTTTCGACCATTGGTTAGGTACCAAACAACGTTGAGCAAGATTTTGAACACAAGGCGATTACCAATCAAAAGGTAATTCAATCAATTCGGAAGAAAGCTCATCTTCTAGTTTTACATTGATTTCGGAACTAGAGGGTGTAGAACCACGATGAAACTTAATTTCTTTCATACCTGCACTATGTACCTCTTTCACCATCTGACCCTCAATTTTATGAGTAGAAATCGGGGTGAGGACCATAGTTCGTACATAGCGATTAATTCGATCGTACATTGAACCGTAATCACGTTTCTTTTCGTCTTCTAAATCAATTTCGAAAAGAGTTTTCTTCTGGTTAATCGTCATTACGATTTTCCTTATTTTTTCATGTTCAAAACTATCTTCCAAACCAATGTTGATGATTGGACTCTTTTGTTCAACAATTTTGATCGTTCCTTCCGCGACCTCGTCCCCGGCCTCGACCTCGGATACGAGTTCTAGAGGAACTCTCACCCTCTTTTTGTAAAGGAGTAATAAAAGATTGTTGAATTGGTATCAGATGGCCTTGTCTTTGTATATCTTTTGGACCCTTTACTTTTCTTGTAATATCATTTTGAAGCGTAACATTCTTTTTCAGAGGAGTATAGTAATTGGCATCTTTATGAATGCCTATTTCATGAACCGAAAACGACTGTAGGTCTCCCTTTATACAATATTCTTGTCCTTCCAAACAATACTTTATGCATTAGTGTAATGACAAAGGGACTAAACTATTCTCATGAATCCAGGGTCGGCCCAATAGAGCATTGAACAAAGTCTCAGAATCAATGATATGGAATTTCACAGTTGTTACTAATTCTCCAATTCTCATCAGTAATGTAATCGATCCAAGAACCAAGAGCTCTTTCTCCTTTCTGTTTAAAACCTCTTAACACCATCTTATCAGCAGTTAATTATCTTGCGTCTATATCCAAATATGCCAAAGTCCGTAAACTCATTATATTAATGGATGCCCCTGGATCCACTAATACTCTGGAGAGCATGAAGTTGCAGATGTTGATAGAAATATACAACGAACGATTATGATCAGCAGTCCCAAGTATCAAATCATCATTTGTGAACATTATTTTTGCTTGTTCTCTTAATGAACAAACCTCATCTGAGGAAGTACTAGCAAGTTGAGCTAAATAGATTTCTGGATCTAGCAAAGCTTTTATTAAAGCTTTTCTCATTTCCTTTGATAGGATTAAGACATCGTATATACTCAACTTAGCAGGTAATTTCCTAAGATGGGCTAGTACATTATAGTCCACTTTCATGCTTGTTTCCTCATTTCCATTTCAAACAGGTGTTTCATCGATCGGTGGGACTCTATTATCCTGAATAATTGTTTGTTTCATTGCATCCTTTGGACCCATTCTCGGAGGTAATACTTTTCCACTTCTCAAATTTATTTCTGTCACCTCTTCGGAATCATGACTTGATTTTGGAACTGCCTCTACATGAGCTGGAGTAACTGATTCTTCTAGGTTTCTTTCTAAATCCGAAGACTCCAACTCTATTACAATCCATGAAATTCAAAAATGGGCGCATCTTCTTCTGAATCATAATTATTATCATTAATATTTCCTCCTAACTTACCGTCACATGTGTTAGAACTCTGTACAATTTGAGAATCATCATAAAGATTGATATAGGTGTTGGGATTAGGTGAGACATCCCCAATTATACCATAAAAAAAATAGTCAGAACATAGCCAAAGTCAAATTCCATAGTATTACGTGCCCCTGGTGGAGCAAAGAAGAAATCATACAAAGTCAGTGGTTTGAGAGATTTCTCTCCAAAATCCTTAGTAACTAATCTTGGATGATCGAGCTTCATTTCACATTTTGGCTTTTTGATGGGTTTTTTAGTCTTCTTCGAATCTTCTTCTACCGTAATCAACAATACTGGATTAACATGTTCTCGATCTTGAATTGCAGCTTGTACTGAAGTATTCTAAATTTGATTCAATATTTTCTTTGAAGACTTTGTCCAAACTGTATTCCACCCATCTTCAACTGCATAAGGATCGATTGGAACAGTGAGATCAACCAAAACTGTATTGATTGAACCTTATCCAGGTTATTTCATATACTCTTTTGGGATCGTTATGTTCCCGTCCCTGAGATTATACTGCAACCAATTCTTGAAAGAAAAGCAATTCTCTAGAGTATGTCCAATCATTCTATGATATGGGCAATATAATGGATGATCCTTCTTATCAACCTCATCGGGCTTCTTTAGTTCTGGCAAGCTGAATCCCGGTTTCTTGATCAGATTGCGAAACATTTTACCAATTGCTTCATCTTTAAAGGGATATACTCTATTCAAACGCTCTGTCAAGGTTGGAATTGATCTATTATTTGCCTGATAAGCCCTCTGTTGGGATGATTGTGTACGGTATTGCTGAGGTGGCTGATGGCTCGGTTGTGGTTGTTCAACTTTTATCTCCAATGGCTGCTTACCCTTATCAATAGTCGCAACTGTTCCAGAATTCTTCTTAAAGACTTTTGCGGGTCTCTGTTTTTCAAATTTCTCAATGAAACCAAGTTATTTTGCTTCCTCTTGAAGACTCCCGGCCTTACTGAGTAATTTTTAAAATAATTTTTCAAAAGTTTTAATCGTGAAAAGTTTTAATTGTGAATCCCTTGAGGAGGAAAGCAATTAGTCCATAAATACTCTTTAACAAAATTTCAATTGCATGTTGTTCTTGAAGTTGTGGTTTGCATTTCATGCTTAGATTCCTCCAACGTAGAATGTAATCCACTAGAGTTTCTTCTGGTCTTTGTTTCTCGATCACCAAGTCACCGACAGTGACATGGTGTCGAGCCCCGGCAAATCATTTAATGAAGAGATCTTCTAATTCTGCAAATGTCTTAACAGAACCATTTGGTAATTTTGCATACCAATCAAATGCCACTCTTGATAGGCTACTGACAAACTGTCGGAAGAGTAGAGCATCATTTACGTTTCTTGCAACAACTGGCACAAAAATGTGCCACATGCTGTCGAGGGTTTCCCGTTCCATCAAAAGTTTTAAATAGAGGTAGTACAAAACCCTTGTGATATTGCACGACATCGAATTCTTCAGGATATGGTCTACCCCTTAGAATTGATGCACCGCCTTTGGATTGTATCAGAGTTTCTTTCACCTGTTGTTCTATCATACATTTAATGTCCTTCTCCGGTATCGAATTCTGGACATGATCTCTCTTACCCTGTTCTTCGTTATTAACAGGAGTGGATTCCTTTTTATTATCGTCAATCTGTACTACATCCGGTTGATTTACCTCAACAGGCACTCTCTTTGGAGATTGTGGCTGGCTTTGTAAAGTCATAATAACAACCATCATTTCTTCCATTTTTGCTTTCCTGTACTCCATCTGCTCATCTTTTTGTTGAATAATCTTTTGTAATATTTCCACAACATTCTCTTCTCCTGGTGCCTCTCGTAAGGATGAAGATGCTCGGATGAAGATGCTCGATGCTCGAGTTTCCACCACATTTATCTCAGCAAAATCTTGATCCATATAATCAGTCAAATCCTCTTCATCAACCAATTCATCTTCTCTTCTTTAGAAAACTGCTTAATGTCTTTTCTAAGCTTTTCTAGCTTTAGTTCAATTGGGTCTTTCTTAGACACCTTAAGATCAGTCTGTGACAGCTGACAAGCAATGTTTTCAACGGCAATTGCAGCAGGCAACACATCACATGTGGAATTTTCCATCATGGGCTCTTCCGTATGTGTTGGTTCAACGACCTTAGGATGCCACACCATCTTCTCATATATGAGTATCTTGGGGTCAAGTGACTTATTGGTGACATCCATATGCTAAGAATCGGTGGGCCCCCTAGTGTTTGAACCAGACACTTCACCAGGTAATCTCTTACTGTTCTTTGATTTTTCTGACCTTGGTAAGGGCTTATCTTGTACTATGGGTACACTTATCCTTGGCCCAAGATGATATTTAATGGGTTTTCATCCCCTATAATTTGGGGAAAGAATAGCGGTAGGGGTGATGGCGACAGAAATGGGAGAAACACGGGCTCCAAAACGTTGTCTGACAGGAATTCTGGGTGGTCGTGGAGTGGCAGAGGCAGAACTTAAATGACGATCATCTGAGCAAACTTTCCGAGAGGTTTGCAGAAGAAAACCTTCTCGCCTTTTCTCAAATTTCTTTGCAGGTTGTGAAACGAACCAATCATTTTTTAGAATCTGTCTCCTCATCTGGGCTGACACAGCGTTTCCCATCCTATTGAGAATTTCATCAACAGAACATCTTTATTTCTTTTCCAACTTCTCAAAAACCATACAAACTCGCGTTAATAGTACGAATCCTTTGGTTTGTACTTGATTATAACGGTAGTAAAATTGAGATGGTGCAGCGGCGATCTTCTGGACATCCTCTTCATCAAGAGCAGCAGATAGTGGATGGAAACCTGCTCCCCCTTAAGAGAGGGGAGGTCTCGGGTAATCCAACTTTTTCATCTTCATCCAAGGCAATCAAGGTAACAACCTTGGCAGCTTTCACTTTCTTGATCTTGGCTATTCTTCGGTTCTTATTCCTTCTCTGGGTCCTGGTAAAAGGTGCAGACCTCGAACTAGACCCTATTTCAAACACAGAAAGTGCTGTCAAGAACGTCGAACCCTCCACAGCGACAGGCTCGTCATCTACCTGAATCTCCTTCCCTTTAAGTTGAGAGGGGAAAGTGACAGGTGCAGTGACTAGAGCGGTGGGGGTAGTAACAGTTGTTTCCATGGTATTTTTGATAATTTTAGCAATCTTTGTAACTGTAGCAATGTTCTTCTCAGCTGACACCCTTTTCAAAGGTGGGAACTCATGTGTCGACTTCAGGTTAAATTCCACTATGGGCTCCACCACTTCAGGGATTTTATTCCTCAGTACAACGACGGTAATGTCTTCAAACTTAATATCAATATTGTTGAATCCTTGTCCAAAGCGAATGACGGCTTTATCAGGCAGCTCGTTCTTGTTTACAACCAAGTCCATCCTAGTGTCGAAGGAGAAGATCAACTTTGGTGTAGTCCTTTTCTGTAATTTCAAATTTTCAGAAATTAGACTCACGATGCTTTGTAGCCATGGCTGCAGCAATTTAGGATGACTATCTTGAATCAAATCAAATCATTCAACTCGGGGTGTCTTTCGAGACTTATCCGAACAAGTTTCTTTATATATAGATCTTAAGCTTTATTTATAGATTTTAAATAATCAAATTAAAATGTCATAAATAAAGGAAAGTGTAGGATATGTAGGACATGTGTTTGTGATTTAAAGAGAAAGCTTCTCGAATCAAAATCACTCCTATGGATCGTCTCCTAACATCTTACACCTATTCAGAATCCATTCTATTTAAAATTTAAAGATTTCGGAACCTTTCTGTTTATGGATGATTATAAAGTGGCTCCAGAATCAAAGGAAGTTGACAGTACTTGCTCAAGGAAGAAATGAGCAAAGTACGTCAACAGAAGAAAGATAGTTTAACCCATTAGAGATAGTTTAACCCATTAGGGGTATTAGGGGTATGGGCACACTACCGATGTTTGAAAACAAAACCTCTTGATAAAAATGGAGAGAGGAATGATTCCCCAACGGAGTCGCCATAAATTGTCAGTTATTTTTTTTTTTGAAAATAAGATTTTAAAATTAAATTTGGAATTTAATATATATATATACAATGTAATTTTAATTTTTTGAAAATGGTATCTTTTTTATTTTTTTGAAAAATGATGAGACCGAGTAGACCTCATACATCTAATAGTTTAAACAGCTGAGCACGATACCATAAATGATATATCATTTTGAAGGATAGACATATCATTTATTGGTAGGCTTAATTATTTAAACTTAAAAGTTCATGACTCTATTTTGGTCTGCGAAATTTATAGCCGATAAATTCCCCTATCTAATATACAGATTAGATAAAGTTTAGATTAATCTGGGTTCTTAAATTCCCTATAGGAGCTCAATTTGAGCTTCAAGAAGTCAGCTTTTTGATCAACTCAATCGAATGTTAAGGGTCTAAAACCGTCCATATGAAACTACAAAGAGTGAGAAAAATGGCTTAAATTTCTAAAGGGGGTGAGTCCCAGTCTAGTCCTCTAAGAGAGTCAAAACCAAGAAATCTTAAGACTTGGTCCTAGGGTATCTAGAGAAGGGAAAAATAAGACCTCCAAAATGAGGTCAACAGGTGTAAATTAGAAGCATTAGTTGGGGTTTCCCAAAATTGAATGTTTTGTACCATTTGGATAATACCAGGTTTAAGCTCAAATGAATTGGCATCTACAAGAGAGTATTGTAACCTCAAATGAATTTTATATGTTGTGGGATTAGCATAATCTCTTAAAGGTCCCTGCTGATGTTCATTTTTATTGACAAAATTACTTAAATTGCAAGCCATTTTGCTAATATGGTTCATCTCTATTTGTTGTCTTCAAAATTTTCAAATAGTTATTTCTAACTCAAAATTGTAAGATACTAAATAATCAGATCTTACACTACGCATAAACAAACACAATAAGTAATTTTAAAAATAAGCAAACACACTTATATAAAAAAAAAATTCAAACTAAGCTACAAACATTTTTTTTTCAAAATAAAAATACTATAAATTATAAAATAAGTTATTAATATTTTCCATTACTTCTTTGACAACGGTGCCAAAAACTTGATGTGGGGTGGATTTAGTGTATTAATTTTGGAAATATCTTTTAATATTACAAAATACACACGACAAATATTATAACAAATATGCAAATTAATCCCAACAAAAATAACTTCAGTGAAAATAGTTTTATCTTTTAAAAATTTTTAAACTGCCAATTTTAAATTTAAAAATTTTTAAACTGCCAAATCCCCTTTAAAAATAACACAAGTATACAAATCGCTAAAGGACTCTAATGGAGTCCTAGATATCGATCCCACAGGGAAGCTGGAAATGCCTATAAGTAAATTCTTAAAATTACAATGTATAATAAAATTAAAAAATAAAACTACAAAAAGTAAAGTGTAAAATTTAAATATTAAATACTAGAGTGAATGCTAATTAAAATGCAGTTGAATGACAAAACTAACTAAACTAAATTCTAAACTTTTAAAAGTAAACTTACGAAAACTAAACAAAATTTTTGTGATGGAATGTTCAAGTTTAAGAAAGCATTCTTTCCCTTTATAATGTATATATAGATTGTGAAGAATTTAAAGTCATTTAAAAAAATTATAGAAATTATTTTGTGCCAAATAGGAGCAAACCTATTCTTAACCCTCTTCCTAGTGCATAAAGAACATTGACTAATCCAGAGTTTGGTCCCTAATTCCGTGGTGAGGCTGGGAGGACACCGACTGCCACTCCAGAGCTCCCACTACTCCCTCATTTGAGGGGTAACAATCTCGCATCAGTTTCCAATCAATTGGACCAAATTGGGGATTTTAATCTGTCACCTTAAAATCTATAATTATACATCCAACAAAGTATATTTCTCTATTTATTTACACCCAACTCCATGGATGACACTCTCCCATGAAATCAAATGTGAAATGTGATTTTCCCCATATTGTAGAAATCATAGCCCTTTAGGAACATATGCTTCTCAACACTTTTTAACATTTCAATTGGCCATATCAAAAATTAAATGAAGATCAAAGTTCAAATCATCACAAATTATTGAGATTTAAAATCATATAAAATAAAATCAATTTTTCACAAAACCATTTCTCAAAATAGGGAGAAGGATAAATAAGACTACTCATAAAACATGAGAAGGATACGATAAAACATTGATTTCATATATAAAAACATTTTTACAAAACAAAAGAAATAAAAGACAGAACTTATGTCACAATCCTTCCCAAGTAAATCCTAGGAAGTTCACTTCAAGCCTTTCTCTCTTTACAAGAACTCTCAATTCTCTCTTAAAAGTGTAATGAAGAAGAAATCATGAAAGTGTAATGAAGAAGAAATCTCTCACTTTCCCTCTCCTCTTACAATCCTTGAAGAAAATTTCCAAGCCCTTGTCTTGTCTCACTGTCCATCTCTTCTTCTCGCCAATCTCACATACCACTCTCTTCCCTTTAAAACTCCCTCTTATTTTACCCTCAACTTCCATCTCTTTTATAACAGGCTGCCTCCCTCCAAAAGTAATTCAAAATTTCCTCCAAAGTTCTATCCAAAAGTCAACTCTTTTGAATTCAAAAGACATGTCCATTGATCCAAAAGACATCCCTTCATAAAAGAACCTTTCAAATTATCTAGATACATTGAATCACTCCAAGGGGTGTTTAGAACAAGTGTCCCTTTTAAAATTTGTGCAAAATTTATCTCGAACTACCTTAATCCACAAAAAGTTGTCTTTGGTGTATCATGTACCAAATCTGGTGCATCTTTTGCCAACTCTCTGTCAAATGGCACACTGGCGCCAATCTGGCACATCTTGCGCCAGCTCTCTGTATAGTGGCGCATTTCGTGCCAATCTAGCGCATCTTGCACTAGAATCCCAAAATTTGCTACTTTGGCTCCAAATTTTGTCCTTTTTGCTACTTTTACTCCAAATATCTAAAATTGATATACCTGCAACAAAAATATGAAAATACCCTTCTTTAAAGTGCAATATCACTAAAAATAAGCATAAATATATGCTTAAAACTACATATTATTTTGGTGTATCAGTTACGCGATTAGTTAATAAGTTAAACTTTTTTTTATAATGGATTAGTTGGATCTTTTAGAATTATAATTAACGATGCTGCTGGTGGATCCTTAATGTCTAAACCATTCGATGAAGCATATTATTTAATTAAAGAGATGGCTACTAATAATTTTCAATGACTGTCTGAAAGGGTAACTCTAAAGAGAGTAACTAGTATTTACGATTCTGATGCAATATCTATTTTGGCTTCTTAAATTACTGTAATATCAAAGAAGTTAGACCAATATGGGATGAATTATTCTCAAACACCTCATGTTCTTGAGGAAAACTCCTTGGGAGAAATGATACATTTGTAATGGGGGAACAATCTTGTGATAATCTCAATCATCATATGAAACTTTAAATGCAATAAATAATCAAACTAATAATCCCTATTCAAATTATTATAATCCTGGTTGGAAAAAAAACCGTAATTTAAGTTGGAATAATAATAACTCTAATGCAGTAATTCCATAATGGGGGAACAATCCTGTGATATCCTCCATGTTTTAATAATAATTCACAAATTAAGGAGAAGAAATTGTCAATGGAAGAATTAATAATACAAATGTGAAATTAAATAAAAAGTCAACTAACACAATTACAAAGTCAAGGAACATAATTACAAAGTCAAAGAGCTGTAATTAGAAACAGAAAATACGTTGGGATATATTGATATTGCACTTAGCAATAGACCTCCAGGAACTTTGCCTAGTAATGTTAAAGTTAATCCTAAAAATCATAATAAAGAGCAAATTAAGGCTATTCAACTAAAAAGTGGAAGAGAATTAGAAACAAAAGTTTAAAAAGAGATTGAAGTTGAGAAAGAAGGGGTGGAAAATGAAATGTCTAGCGAAGATTTTCTTCTTAATTCAGAATATCCTATTAAACCAATTAAAATTATTGTAGAAAGATCGCCACCACCATTTACTCAAAGATTGAAACAACATAACAAAGATAACTAATTTACAACATTCTTCGAAATATTGACGAAATTAACTATAAAAATTCTATTTGTTGAAGCCCTGGAACACATGCCAAGCTATGTGAAGTTTGTAAAGGATATACTTAATAAAAAAAGGAAGTTTACAGATAATGAGACTTTGCCTTGAGTGAGTAGTGTAGCACAATAATTCAAAAAAAGCTTCATGAAAAACCTAAAGATCCTGGTAGTTTTACTATTCCTTGCTCTGTTGGTGAAATATTTTTTGGAAAAGCTTTACGTGATTTGGGAGCCAATATTAACCTTATGCCTCTATCAATTTTCAGATGGTTTGGTTTAGGAGAACTTTCCCCTACTACTGTAACTCTTCAGTTAACTGATCATTCTATTACTTATCCTAAAGAAGTTATAGAAGATGTATTGGTAAAAGTTGATAAATTTATCTTTCATGTGAATTTTTTTGTTTTAGATATGCAGGAAGATAAATAAATTTCTATCATTTTAGGGAGACCATTTCTTGCCACTGCAAGAGCTTTGATAGGTGTACAATAAAGAGAGTTAACAATGAGAGTAACCAATCAAGAAGTTACATTTAATATATCAAAATCAATGGGGTACCCAACAAAAGGAAGAGATGATGAATGCTTCAAAATGGAAATTAATGATTATTTAAGCAATGAATATTTCACAAATACATTTGAAAAGAAAATTGAAGAAGAACATTTTGAGCATGAAGATGAGGATATAATTCAAGGTAAATTCACAAAAGTGAGAAATGAAGAATTGGATTATGTTTAGGAACAATTTGAACTATTAGATACTACAAATAATAATAGAAATTTTATTCTTTCGAAAGTGAAACCTCCTGAACTAGAAATAAAAATACTTCTTACACATTTAAAATATGCCTTTTTAGGAGATTTTTCTACATTACCTGTTATAGTATCCTCAGAATTAATTGAAGCACGAGAGCAAAATTTGTTAGAACTTCTAAGATTATATAGGATAGGAAAGCCTTTGGACGTACATTAGCTCATATCAAAGGAATCAACCCTTTGATTTGTATGCAAAAAAAAATAATTTGAAAAACATGACAAAACAAAAGTTGATCCTCAAAGGAGATTAAACCCTATGATGAAAGAAGTTGTTAAGAAAGAAATTTTAAAATAGTTAGATGCTAGAATAATATATCCTATTTCAGATAGTGTTTGGGTAAGTCCAATTCGTTTTGTTCATAAGAAAGGGGGTGTGACTGTTGTAAAAAATGAGAATAATGAATTAATACCAACACGACAAGTCACTGGTTGACAAATCTTTATTAATTATATAAAATTAAAATTTTCCACTAGAAAAAATCACTTTCCTTTACCTTTTTGGACCAAATTTTGGATAGGCTTGCTGGACACAAATATTTTTGCTTTTTGGATGAATATAATGGCTATCATCAAATTCTTATTGCTCTTGAGGATCAATAGAAGACACCATTTACTAGTCCTTATGTTAATTTTTCTTTTTGGCAAATGCCTTTTGGTTTATGTAATGCACGTGCAACATTTCAAAGATGTATGATGTCAAATTTTAGTGATTTAATTGAAAAGGGGATATAAGTCTTTATGGACGAATTTTCTGTATATTTTCTTTGTTTGAAACTTCATTTAAATCATGTTTAAATCATTTAAAGAAAGTTCTAGAATGATGTGAAAAGATGAATTTAGTATTAAATTGAGAAAAATGTCAATTCATGGTTGCAGAAAGAATTGTACTTGGGCGTAAGATTTCTGAAAATGACATGGAAGTAGATCGACAAAACTTCAAATTATAGCTGAATTACCACCTCCTATTATTGTGAGATGGGTTAGAACTTTTTTAGGACATGGTGGTTTTTACAGGCGGTATATAAAAAATTTTTCAAAAACTACAAAGCCTTTATGTCAACATTTGCAAAAAGAAACAAAATTTAATTTTAATAAAGAGTGCCTTAATGCCTTTGATTTATTAAAGAAAAATTAATCACTGCCCCTATAATAGTTTCACCTGATTGGGAGAAATCATTTGAGCTAATGTGTGATACAAGTGATTATGCAATAGGAGCTGTTTTAGGGCAGTGATATGATAAAATTTTTAAAGTTATATATTATGCTAGTAAAACTTTAAATGATGCTCAAATGAACTAAAATTAGTTATACCACTATTGAAAAAGAGTTATTAGCACTTTTTTATTCTTTTAGGTCATATCTGACTGAAGGTAAATGTGTTGTGCATACAGACCACTCAGCTATAAAATATCTAATGCAAAAGAAGGATGTGAAACCAAGATTAATTTGATGGGTACTTTTGATGCAAGAATTTGATTTTATGGTAGTAGATATCAAAGGATCTAATAATTAAATAGCCAATCATTTATCTTGGCTGGAACAAGAAGAAACATTTGATCTTGAAGGAGAAATTAACGAAACTTTTCTTAATGAAAAACTATATAATGTTAAAGAATGGGAAACACCATGGTATGCTGATACTGTTAACTACATTGTTGGTGGCGTTTTACCATATGGATTGATAAAGCAAAGAGGAAATTTATTTATGATGTAAAATTTTACTTTTGTGATGACCCATATTTATACAAACAATGTAAAGATTTAGTTATTCAGAGATGTGTGCCTTATGAAGAAATTGAAGAAATCATTCAAAAATGTCATGTTTCTGAATTGTAGATTATGTATTAAAGTGGATTAAAGCAATAGCGTTACCTTGATGTGATGCTCAGAGTGTTTCAATATTTTTTATTTAAAAATATTTTTAGAAGATATAGAA